>NC_056747.1:23917837-23920337 GCF_019279795.1 Protopterus annectens
TCACCTCTGAGTAGACGATATGCCACAGAGTATAGTTGGAGTTTTTTTAGACGGTCAGCATATGGCATCTGCTTTAGGCCTGTGATTCGTTTAGTGAGGTATTTCTATGGCCTTTCCAGTTGTTGCAGATGTCTTGTGAGGTGCATACCAAACGGGGCATTATAGTCTATAATGGGTCTAATGAGGGATGAGTACAGTGGGACAATGACCTCCTTTTTTCTGGATGAAAAGCTCTTAGTGATGAGGTGTGCCACATAGAAGGATTTCCTGACTGTTGTGGCGATGTGGTTATCGAAAGTGAGACCACTGTCCACCTGTGTCCCTAAGTCTCTCTTCACACTTTCGATGTTTAGTGTCCTGCCACCTATATGGTAATTCATGGGTACATGTTTTTTTCCAAAGGGCATAACTATACATTTTTGGCATTAATCTTGAGTCCATGGCCCTGGCACCAGACATCTGTTTCTGTAAGGCCCTTTTGTAGAATATCCACATCATTTGGAGATTCAGTAATGGCTCCCAGTTTGGAGATATCTGCAGACTTTGTTAGCCAGAGTCTGTTAGTGTTGGCCTGTACTTCAGAGAAGTAGATGCCAAACAAGAGTGGTCCCAGGACTGAACCCTGAAGTACTCCACTTGTCTGGAGCTGGATTTGGAGTCAGCTACTTTCACAGTCTGGGTTCTGTCAGTAAGCCAGTTGGCAACCCATCGAGTGATGTAGGGATTTATGCCCAGCTTAGTAAGTTTATCTATGATTCCAGGGGACATGTCGAAGGCCTTGGCGAGGTCCAGATAGGCTGTGTGGACCACCTTACCCTCGTCCACAGCTCTGGAGTCTGATTCAAAGAAGTCAATCAGATTCAGGAGACAAGATCGGCCCTTCACAGACCCAAACTGGGTGGGGTCCAGTGTTTGAAGGTTGTCAATGTCTTTGTTTATAAGTTCCATGGTAATGCATTCCATGCCCTTGTAGATCAGGCTTGTCAGACTGATGGAACAGTAGTTCCCGGGATCCAAGGTGGATCCACCCTTGTGGAGTGGGATAACTGTAGCTGTGCGCCACTCAGTGGGCATGAAGCCTGAGGTGAGGCTATGATTAAACATGACACTTAGGTGAGGTGCCAGTTAATTTTGTAGTTCATGTAGTACACAGCCTGAGATGTCATCTGGTCCCATGGATGCTGTATTCTTAGCTTTGGAGAGTGTGGTTTCTACCTGTGTGGCCATGATTATCGGAATTTGGCAGTCTTTTGGTATTGAGATGGGCCCTTTAGGGGGTGAGAGGGGGGAGAAGTTGGCACTAAATCGATCTGCCAGGATATTGGCAATATCCTTGGGATCAGTATATTTAATGCCATTCTGTTGTAGCTCAGAGCAGATCTGAGCATTGCCATTTAGATTCTTGTCATAACTATAGAATGCCTTGAGGTTGTCTTTGGAATCTTTGGCAATTTTTTTTTCGCAACTAGCTTTTGAGGATTTTATGAGGGATCTCAGCTTCTTACTGAGGCTGGTGAGGGAGTTTTTTGCATCCTGGGATTTTCCTCTTTTCTGCAACAGTTTCTTCCTTCTGTTGTATAGTTTGTTTATAGCAGGGGACCACCAGATTGGCTTCCTGTTTTTGGAGAAGAGCATCTTGGTTCTATTTGGGATGGCACGATTCATGCACAAGTGGATGTGCTCGTACACTGCCTTAGCGTAGGATTCTGCAGTCGAACTTCCAGATCTCATCTGCGTGGGTGTTGTGAAGTTTGTCACTTTTGACTTCAGTAGCATGAAGTTGGCTTTGGAGAAGTTTTGTAAGGAGGTTTCCTTACTGGGGGGTGGGGGTGGGATGTGGATGTCAAGGGTGATTTGCTTATGGTCAGACCTGACCAATGAGGGTGTGAGCACTGGAGTGGAGCATCTATCTCCCATGTTGGTAATGACCAGGTCTAGGATATTGGAGCCCCTGGTGGGACAATGGATTAGTTGATCCAGGGCGTTGGAATTTATGAATTCCAATAACCGTTGGGAAAAGGAGTTGGTACCCGAGTAGTTTTCCCAGTTAATGGCAGGGTAGTTGAAATCACCCAGTATTAGGGTGTTTGGTTGTATCTTAATATTTTCCAGTATGTTTAGAAAGGTGTAGTGGGAATCTTGGGGCATGGTGGGGGATCTCTAGCAAGCTACAATTTGGATTGCCGTCTTACCTAGTGTTAGTTGCACCCGGAGAATTTCAGATGCATTGTGTTGGGCAACTAGCCTTGAGGTGTGAATTTCCTTGGCGAATATAGACACTCCTCCACCTTTAGTGTTTCGGTCTTGGTTTTGTGGCCGAAACGTGTGGTAAAAATTGTAGCCTGGTATTGCAGGGGTGGTCTTTGGAGCCTTGAACCAGGTCTCAGTTACTGCACAGATATCAATGTTCTCCATTTTTAGGAGTGCCTCAAGAGAGCGCATTTTGAGGTTTAGACTTCTAGGATTGAGTAGCATTACCTTCAGATTTTGCATGCTTGTA
>NC_056747.1:23925337-23947837 GCF_019279795.1 Protopterus annectens
TACTATGCTCAGCATACATGATGTAACCTGTTTTGTGTATTATGCTGGATGTACTGTATTTGTATAACTTGATGCCGGAGCTTTTCTACCTAGGCCTCCACTGAAAATGGACCTGGTCCAGTCGGAATTTCCCGGTTAACAAATGTAAAATAAATAAATAACTAAATACATTTACAATAGCGCTGACACTAGGCTACTGAAATAGTCTGTTTTATAGAAACGATCCCCATTTCTTCTAAGTTTCTCATAGCGTCTAGCTGTCTGCAGCTACTACGTAAATCTATGTGTTACACTGTGCAGACAGCTGAGTTTCTCATAGCGTCTAGCTGTCTGCAGCTACTACGTAAATCTGTGTGTTACACTATGCAGGCAGCCGAGTTTCTCATAGCGTCTAGCTGTCTGCAGCTACTACGTAAATCTGTGTGTTACACTATGCAGACAGCCGAGTTTCTCATAGCGTCTAGCTGTCTGCAGCTACTGCGTAAATCTGTGTGTTACACTATGCAGACAGCCGAGTTTCTCATAGCGTCTAGCTGTCTGCAGCTACTACGTAAATCTGTGTGTTACACTATGCAGACAGCCGAGTTTCTCATAGCGTCTAGCTGTCTGCAGCTACTACGTAAATCTGTGTGTTACACTATGCAGACAGCCGAGTTTCTCATAGCGTCTAGCTGTCTGCAGCTACTGCGTAAATCTGTGTGTTACACTATGCAGACAGCCGAGTTTCTCATAGCGTCTAGCTGTCTGCAGCTACTACGTAAATCTGTGTGTTACACTATGCAGGCAGCCGAGTTTCTCATAGCGTCTAGCTGTCTGCAGCTACTACGTAAATCTGTGTGTTACACTATGCAGACAGCCGAGTTTCTCATAGCGTCTAGCTGTCTGCAGCTACTGCGTAAATCTGTGTGTTACACTATGCAGACAGCCGAGTTTCTCATAGCGTCTAGCTGTCTGCAGCTACTACGTAAATCTGTGTGTTACACTATGCAGACAGCCGAGTTTCTCATAGCGTCTAGCTGTCTGCATCTACTACGTAAATCTGTGTGTTACACTATGCAGACAGCTGAGTTTCTCATAGCGTCTAGCTGTCTGCAGCTACTGCGTACATCTGTGTGTTACACTATGCAGACAGCCGAGTTTCTCATAGCGTCTAGCTGTCTGCAGCTACTGCGTAAATCTGTGTGTTACACTATGCAGACAGCCGAGTTTCTCATAGCGTCTAGCTGTCTGCAGCTACTGCGTACATCTGTGTGTTACACTATGCAGACAGCTGAGTTTCTCATAGCGTCTAGCTGTCTGCAGCTACTGCGTACATCTGTGTGTTACACTATGCAGACAGCCGAGTTTCTCATAGCGTCTAGCTGTCTGCAGCTACTGCGTACATCTGTGTGTTACACTGTGCAGACAGCCGAGTTTCTCATAGCGTCTAGCTGTCTGCAGCTACTGCGTACATCTGTGTGTTACACTATGCAGACAGCCGAGTTTCTCATAGCGTCTAGCTGTCTGCAGCTACTACGTACATCTGTGTGTTACACTATGCAGACAGCCGAGTTTCTCATAGCGTCTAGCTGTCTGCAGCTACTGCGTACATCTGTGTGTTACACTGTGCAGACAGCCGAGTTTCTCATAGCGTCTAGCTGTCTGCAGCTACTGCGTACATCTGTGTGTTACACTATGCAGACAGCCGAGTTTCTCATAGCGTCTAGCTGTCCGCAGCTACTGCGTACATCTGTGTGTTACACTGTGCAGACAGCCGAGTTTCTCATAGCATCTAGCTGTCCGCAGCTACTGCGTACATCTGTGTGTTACACTATGCAGACAGCCGAGTTTCTCATAGCGTCTAGCTGTCTGCAGCTACTACGTACATCTGTGTGTTACACTATGCAGACAGCCGAGTTTCTCATAGCGTCTAGCTGTCTGCAGCTACTGCGTACATCTGTGTGTTACACTATGCAGACAGCCGAAGTTCTCATAGCGTCTAGCTGTCTGCAGCTACTGCGCACATCTGTGTGTTACACTGTGCAGACAGCCGAGTTTCTCATAGCGTCTAGCTGTCTGCAGCTACTGCGTACATCTGTGTGTTACACTATGCAGACAGCCGAGTTTCTCATAGCGTCTAGCTGTCCGCAGCTACTGCGTACATCTGTGTGTTACACTATGCAGACAGCCGAGTTTCTCATAGCGTCTAGCTGTCTGCAGCTACTGCGTACATCTGTGTGTTACACTATGCAGACAGCCGAGTTTCTCATAGCGTCTAGCTGTCTGCAGCTACTGCGTACATCTGTGTGTTACACTATGCAGACAGCCGAGTTTCTCATAGCGTCTAGCTGTCTGCAGCTACTGCGTACATCTGTGTGTTACACTGTGCAGACAGCCGAGTTTCTCATAGCGTCTAGCTGTCTGCAGCTACTACGTAAATCTGTGTGTTACACTGTGCAGACAGCCGAGTTTCTCATAGTGTCTAGCTGTCTGCAGCTACTGCGTAAATCTGTGTGTTACACTGTGCAGACAGCCGAGTTTCTCATAGCGTCTAGCTGTCTGCAGCTACTGCGTACATCTGTGTGTTACACTATGCAGACAGCCGAGTTTCTCATAGCGTCTAGCTGTCTGCAGCTACTGCGTACATCTGTGTGTTACACTATGCAGACAGCCGAGTTTCTCATAGCGTCTAGCTGTCTGCAGCTACTGCGTACATCTGTGTGTTACACTGTGCAGACAGCCGAGTTTCTCATAGCGTCTAGCTGTCTGCAGCTACTGCGTACATCTGTGTGTTACACTGTGCAGACAGCCGAGTTTCTCATAGCGTCTAGCTGTCTGCAGCTACTGCGTACATCTGTGTGTTACACTGTGCGGACAGCCATAGCTGTCACAGAAAGGGCTGTTTCATTCACGTAAAGAGTCGCTTAGTAAAGTCAGTACTTGCTGTCCTAAATATAATGGTAAATTCAGGAATAAATCTGTTTGGAAAAAACTCCGGGATAAATAAACTATGTAAAAAGAGAAGGAAAATACTAAACAGGTGCAAGAAATACTCACCCCCTACTTTAATACTTTAATACCACACTGTAACATGCAGGCAAGGAACGCAAGACCACTGTTAGAACATGTTAAGCAGAGTGCGAACGTGAGGTTACCACAGATACAAAGGAAATGAACATCTTTCCTCAGCAGTGTTAGAAAAAGGGAATAATGCTCAACAATATCCACTGAGGTCATCCATATTATATACACTGATCCTGAGGATGTAGCCAGTGTCATGTACACTGATCCTGAGGATGTAGCCAGTGTCATGTACACTGATCCTGAGGATGTAGCCAGTGTCATGTACAGTGATCCTGAGGATGTAGCCAGTGTCATGTACACTGATCCTGAGGATGTAGCCAGTGTCATGTACACTGATCCTGAGGATGTAGCCAGTGTCATGTACATTGATCCTGAGGATGTAGCCAGTGTCATGTAGACTGATCCTGAGGATGTAGCCAGTGTCATGTACACTGATCCTGAGGATGTAGCCAGTGTCATGTACAGTGATCCTGAGGATGTAGCCAGTGTCATGTACACCTTATCCTGAGGATGTAGCCAGTGTCATGTAGACTGATCCTGAGGATGTAGCCAGTGTCATGTACACTGATCCTGAGGATGTAGCCAGTTTCATGTACACTGATCCTGAGGATGTAGCCAGTGTCATGTACACTGATCCTGAGGATGTAGCCAGTGTCATGTACACTGATCCTGAGGATGTAGCCAGTGTCATGTACACTGATCCTGAGGATGTAGCCAGTGTCATGTACACCTTATCCTGAGGATGTAGCCAGTGTCATGTAGACTGATCCTGAGGATGTAGCCAGTGTCATGTACACTGATCCTGAGGATGTAGCCAGTGTCATGTACACTGATCCTGAGGATGTAGCCAGTGTCATGTACACTGATCCTGAGGATGTAGCCAGTGTCATGTACACCTTATCCTGAGGATGTAGCCAGTGTCATGTAGACTGATACTGAGGATGTAGCCAGTGTCATATACACTGATCCTGAGGATGTAGCCAGTGTCATGTACACTGATCCTGAGGATGTTGCCAGTGTCATGTACAGTGATCCTGAGGATGTATCCAGTGTCATGTACAGTGATCCTGAGGATGTAGCCAGTATCATGTACACTGATCCTGAGGATGTAGCCAGTGTCATGTACACTGATCCTGAGGATGTAGCCAGTGTCATGTACAGTGATCCTGAGGATGTATCCAGTGTCATGTACAGTGATCCTGAGGATATAGCCAGTATCATGTACACTGATCCTGAGGATGTAGCCAGTATCATGTACACTGCTCCTGAGGATGTAGCCAGTGTCATGTACACTGATCCTGAGGATTTAGCCAGTGTCATGCACACTGATCCTGAGGATGTAGCCAGTGTCATGTACATTGATCCTGGGGATGTAGCCAGTGTCATGTACACTGATCCTGAGGATGTAGCCAGTGTCATGTACACCTTATCCTGAGGATGTAGCCAGTGTCATGTAGACTGATACTGAGGATGTAGCCAGTGTCATATACACTGATCCTGAGGATGTAGCCAGTGTCATGTACACTGATCCTGAGGATGTAGCCAGTGTCATGTACAGTGATCCTGAGGATGTATCCAGTGTCATGTACAGTGATCCTGAGGATGTAGCCAGTATCATGTACACTGATCCTGAGGATGTAGCCAGTATCATGTACACTGCTCCTGAGGATATAGCCAGTGTCATGTACACTGATCCTGAGGATTTAGCCAGTGTCATGCACACTGATCCTGAGGATGTAGCCAGTGTCATGTACATTGATCCTGGGGATGTAGCCAGTGTCATGTACACTGATCCTGAGGATGTAGCCAGTTTCATGTACACTGATCCTGAGGATGTAGCCAGTGTCATGTACACTGATCCTGAGGATGTAGCCAGTTTCATGTACACTGATCCTAAGGATGTAGCCAGTGTCATGTAGACTGATCCTGAGGATGTAGCTAACTTTACACCATATACCACATTGTTGTTCCCACTATCCCTAAAATTTTATTTTCCCCCTGAAATGACTTTGGAGAAAATCCCTGTCAAAGGCTAAAACGAATTATTCGTGGGACTAGGCAGCATACCAGGTGGCATTCTCGATGGTGCCAAATATGCACCAAGTGAGGTCTACATAAATTGTTTGACCTCAGCCTTCTACAGTGTGTGCTTGATGCCTGGAGAACAGCCACTGTGACTCCTTTTATATAAGGGTGGCCCTTCTATAGACCCAGGTAATTATAGGTCCATGAGCCTCACCAGCTTTGTATGCAAAGCCATGAAATGTATCATATCAGCACTCGTGTTTATTTTATTTGACATTTATTAACCGGGTTGGTCCGACTGGGTAGAGACCCCTTTATGGTGCAGACCCGAGGAGTAAAGCTCCACAACAAAACAAGAGATTAAAGAAAACCCAGATATGTATGCAGACATAGGTGATTTAACTAAATTAGATTCCACCCAGTTTGTTCTTTTGAATGGCAGGTCCTGTCTCCAGGCTCTACTAAGCTTCTTTGAAAATGTTACAGAGGCTGTGGACAGTGGTCACTCAGTGCATACTGTTTATTTTTACTTGGCCAAGGCTTTTGATACTATTCCACAAAGCTGGGATTGTTAAAAAAATAGACAAACTTGTCAACCCCTATGTTATCTGTTGGATTGCAAATTGCCTATTTAACAGATTCAAGGTTATTAAAGTTGCTGATACACTCACTAAATGTTAAATTGTAATGAGTGGTGTGCCACAGGGATCTGTGCTAGACCTTCTTATGTTTATTTATTTTGCAGACATCCAAGCAATGTCCTGGAAGTGTGATTGACCACGCCTGCAAAGAACTGTTAACCTGTCACCCACAGATACTAAACACCAGCAGGGGTTGAAATGTAGACATATCTGGTACAGTAATCACAATCCAAATATAAATTCAAAAGTGTATTGTTTAGTAGTGTTTGACAAAAACAAGCTGCTTTCACCTCAAGCCTTATAAATGGTACTCTTCAGACGAAGAAGGTGATAGGAGGGTATTATGTGGACAGCTTTCTCATTTGATCAGCATGTTTTCACCATATTCAGGAAATCCTTTTCTGTGTCCCAATTAATTACTGAGGAAATATCTTCAAAGCCAAAGAAGTCATACTACCTCTGTATTGTTCCCTTATCAGATTCATTACTGAGTACAATATGACACTTTTGGTGTGTAAAATCAAAGCATATCACTTTGCTTAAAAGGCCTCAATGATTTCTAACCAAGAACATTAAATGCCTTAAATTGTTAAACTCTCCCACAGGGAGAGCGCAAATCTCCTTATATTCTGTAACCTACCCGCTGCTCTGAGATGACCCATGTCTAGATTTTAGAGCCATGAAACATCCAGTCTTATTTAACAGAGACCTAAACCTACACCAAAACATAAACAAGACTAGTTGGCAGATTTTGGTTCTAACACAGCATATTCCTGGCCACTACAGGTTAAACAAAGTGTTACTTTGGCTGCCTTTAGGGATTCAAGTTTACACCAGGTTTATGTTAGGACCTGCTCAGTTTGGGAGGTAAACAGTACTGAGTGCTTGACAGGGTTGGTAAAAACCTTTGGGGCTGTCTGCTTGTGGGTTTGTGTGTGGCTGGGCATCTTACGGTCACTGTAGTCACTTGGCTAATATGGGTGTATGTGGCTAGGCATCATATGATCACTATGGTCACTTGCCTAAGATGGGTGTATGTGGCTAGGCATCTTACAGTCACTATGGTCACTTGCCTAATGTTATTCTAATGTTCTTATGTTCCCGATATTAAAGTAATGGCACATAGGGGCAGTTTAGGCCCACCCAGTCTGCCCTTTTCTTATTCCACAAAGTGTCCATATCTGTAATCCCAGTTGCATTCAGGTTACTCTCGATTCATTTTACTTCTTGTGTTTTCAGTGTTGATGAATTAATCATCATTTGTGAGAGGCTATTATATTCATACATACCATTTTTAGTGAAAGAAATATTTCCATAGGTCCTCCTGAGTTAGTGCCTTTTTTGTTTGCAGTTTCTTCTTATGAAGACATGTTGGTGTTCTCTATCATGTCTCCAGCTCTGACTTTCTTCAGGTATGTACATATGAAGTTCCTCCTTTTGCCGTAAGGCATCTGGGTAAGACCTTGTACCATCTTGATAGCCTTTGCCTGAACAGCTTCTCTACTGATCCTGAGTAAACCTGCAGATTTATTTAAGGACCACATTATATGAGTAGATCCAGCTTTGAGTTTTTCTAATATCGACCAACTATAGGTTGTATAAAAAGATTTATGAAATCTGGGAAATTAGAAATAATGAAGTCATTCTTTATTAGTTACATTAGTTAGACCCAAAATTGAGTATGAAATAACAACATGAAAATCTTATTAAAACAAAAAACAAGCTTGAGTAAACTGAAAAAAAAGTACAGCAGAAATATACAAAGACCTTCATGGATGTGAACATTTAAGTTATTCTGAAAGACGTAAAATTTCTAAACTTTTACAGTGCCTAATACAGATATCTAAGAGGAGACCTTATTCAAGAATATAGGATAGTTGGGGAAAGCTGCCTCTGGGAATGTTTGGGGTTATCAAAAAGTAACAGAAAGTCATCAGACAACCTCTATGGAGAGATGAGGGGTCTGAATGAACGGGTGGTAAATCAGCAAACAAAGGAGAATAGTGTGATGCCCTAGCACTGGCCCAGTAATCAAGGAGCCTCAATCCTCACCACTGGCAATAGTGGGGAATGTACACACTGGGAAGTGACAAGTACACACACAGTAAAGTGCAATTTCCCCTTAAGAGCACACAGAGATCACAATCAGTCTGGGGCTGGTTTCTCCAGATCCCCATTAAGACCCCCCACTGGCACAGCTTTAGGGTTGAGATCTCAGCTGAGTGGCCAAGCCAAAACCTCCAGCACCCTCTCTGTCCAACCAGTACTTCATGTTCCTGCCCACGTATCTGACACATGCACACTTTGAGGTTTGATTTATGTACAAACATATATATATATATATATATATATATATATATATATATATATACACACACACACACACACACACACACACACACACACACACACACACACACACACACACACACACCTGGGAAAGGCTGGTTCAGGTTTACTAGTTATGTCCCCTTCTTCCCAGACTATAAGGTAGCTCAAGCTGCCACCACCCACTTTTATCAGCTACTTTAAGGCCCTTAGCAAAGGGTGTCCAATCTTACTGTGTAATGTTACTGTTAATCCAAATAGTAGTCTGACCAAGAGCAAGGCTATTTAGGAGTGGCCTGTACAGAGTCATCATACAGATATGCAAGTACTCTAAGAGCTTAAATATCTCTAAATAGACCAGTCACAATTACAATGTTTAAATATATTTAATAACAAATAATAAAAGAAAAGACAATACTCAGTAAGTAATCAGTTGCATTAGAGTTCAAAATCACAGGAAATATTTAAAACAATATTCCAGGTCAGTCTCAGATAAACAAAGAAAACATCTAATCTACACTTTACTATATTCCTATCTGAATCGAAAGGAGTTACTATGCCCTAAAAACTTACTTACAGAATAACAAGGAGGCAGAAGTGGTGTGTGGATATTTCTAGGTCCAAGACAGGGTACAAAATATCCAGTCTCTGTCTCAGAGAGTTCTTAAATTAATATCAAATATTACTGCTGGGTTAGCTTGGATGACATCACTTTTTTGTCACCTGACTTTAGTTCCCAAGCTAAACCCCCTTTGTCACAATTTAGCATCTCTCTGTGATGGTACATGGCCTTCAGATGCTTGCAACTGCTAGGAGACATAAAACAATAAAATACAAAACAATGCAGAAGGCACCCTAGCTCTAGACATCCTGTCTCCTTGCTGCATTGAAACTAACCTTTATGACGCTATAATAAAACAATTTAATTTCAACTATTTTTTCTGAATTTTTAAGTTAACCTGCTGTGTTCCAGTTTCTATTAAACATATGCATCCAAACAGTCACAATAGTGAAGGTACATTCCTATAGGGCATGTTGTGGTTGTATTTTAACTCAGTACTTTACACACACTTCTGTATAAATCATATCAATATTCACAAATGACAGAATTGTTTACAAAATTCCCAGTAGCTGGGCTGGCAGTGTGACAAGTAGTATTGCTGGAACTGAATTCATCCTCAAGTCTTGGTGAGTACCTATATGAAGTGGACTCTGTTTTCACAAAACCTCACCAAGATAACTTTAATATAGAGGCTGTATTTTATATATCAGGTATCATGGACAGAAGACGTAGGTTATAAAAATAAAAAAGATAGCGGAATACACAAGACCCAGGATAAAAAAAGTGCCCAGTCTTGGTAGGCACACTGGTGCCTGGACTGGGAAAAATGTCAGTGTAGAATCCTCAAGACAAAGAAACATTTGTACAATGAGGCTAGACCATGCCCAGGGGAGAATCCCCCCCCCCCCCCCCACTGGAGAAGCAAGCAGTTCAAACATTAGTACAACAGATTTATGAAAAACATTATATAGACAAAGAAACCTTAGTCAGTTTGAAAAAAGAAGCATCTGAAGAGGTGCAAAAATATAAAGGACAAAATCTAAAGACATTTGAAAGGTATAAAAATGATGTCTGAACATGGGAAAGAAAGAGACGTCTGGTATGGTGCAACGCTGATGCACAGAGGAAACAATCAGTCAACACCAAAAAGGCAGACCCAAAGATATTGGAAGAGAAATACAGGCAAAGGCATCCAGATGTGGAATATTTCACAAAAAATAATAATAAGTTCACAAAGGGGTTACGTAGAACCAAAGATTAGTAAAGTAGAATTTAAAAAATAGAAGCTGAAGTTATGGAACAGTTGTGAAGTGAAGGATTTAGTGTAGATAGTCTAAGACAGGTTACATCACAGCGTGATGGACCGAGTCCCCAAAGTAAGGAGAAACAGGAAGATCAGGATACATCTGAAGGAGAAATATGGACATGGGAAAGAAAAGAGATTTAATGTGGTGTAATATCTATGCAAAGGAGAAAGCAAAACTAATCAGTACAAAAAGAGGAGCACCAAAGTTATTTGAAGGGAAATATGGGCAAAGGTATCCAGACATGGAAAATTTTACAATACAAAAAATAAAACAGCGAGGAAAAGAAGTTATGGATTACCTGTGAAGTGAAGGATTTAGTGTAAAAATATAACTCATGTAACATCACAGCAGGGTAGAGCAATGGATCCCCAAATTAAGGAGAAGCCAGTGGAAGAGGAAACATCAGAACAGTTGCCATATGAAGTTACTGTGGAGCCTTCCATAGGAAACCAGTGCAAACATTCAATTGGAGTTGCACAGGAAGCTTTGGCAACCCTGATGCAATCAATGGTGTGGGGTGAATGGCCAGTGAGTTCCCATATGAAAGAGTAACGGATGGCACAGGATGAAACTGAACAGAATGTGGCACAGGAAGATGCTCTGGAACTTTCTATAGAATGTCTGCAGGAAATGGAGAAGAAAGAATGTGCCCCCAGTTTAGAAGAAAATGATCTAAGAGAAGAGTTCCTTGATTTAACATAGATTGACAGACATATTAAGATCAGTGAAAGAAACAGACTACAGAAAGTCATTCAATCCCAAAAAGTTAGAAGTTTGAGAAAACAAATGAATACAGTAATTAGGACTGTCCGTAGAGATTCATGCAATACAACAGAAGTAAATAGGATATTTTGATGAAGGATCAACAATAAAACATGAACAAATGCAAGTAAAACGTAGTATGGAATATTTCAGAAGACTAAAATTAATACCGAAAACAGAGCTGACATCTAGGAACAAAGTCTAAGCTATAAACCAATTTGCTCTTCCTGTCCTAACTTACAAATTTGGAATGACTGACTGGCAAAAGGTGTTGAATAGATTAGACAGGAAAACAAGAAGGATGCTTCATGCTCATCAAATGATTTATAAAAATCAGTGTAGCCCCATTTTGAAGGAGGGATGGGCCTCCTCGAAATTGATTACATGTATAGATCTGCAGTTGTGGACTGCATGCATATCTGATGATCTCACAAGCCCCAAATGTAGTGAACATTTTGAAACATAAGGGGAATAAATATAAGATGACTTCCCTGCTTAGGCTAGCAAAAGCATATCAGTGTTGAGCAGGAATGGAAATCAAACCAGAAGTAGATAAAAACCAGGCAGCGACTAAATGTGCCAAAAAACAAAAGAAAGAATATAAGGTGAAGGATCAGATGCGATGGCAAGAAATGTGGAAAATAGTTGCAAGTATAGAAAACTCTCGAACAACCTCATGTTGATCAGCATTGAATGCAGGAATGGGTAAGGAGAGGCAAATTTAAACTAAAAGACAAAAGGTTAATATTGACTGCCCAATATAGTGGACTATGTACATGTTGGTTTACAAAGTCCATTGAACATGCAGGAGAAACAGACAAATGTAGGTTGTAAAACAGAATTGGAAACAGATGCACATCTTGTTGCTGGTTGTGATATACTAATGGCAGAAGGACTGTACACTGAAAGATATAATAATGTGGCGAGACTGTTGTACTCGAGATTGTGCAAACATTATGGTATTGAAGTGTCTGAAAAACACTGGAAACATGAGCCACAAAGCATCATAGAAAATGAAGTTTATATCACATGGGATCACCCATTATCAACAGTTCAAAAAATAGATGCGAGCAAACCAGATGTAGTGGTCCATGAAATGAAGACAAAAACAGCATTGATCACCGAAATTGGTACACCCAGTGACTACAGTGTCTTAAGTACAGAGAGACACAAAGTCATAAAATATCAGCATTTGCAGGCAGAAATGAGGGCAATGTGAAAGAAGGATGCCCAGACAGTTCCAATAGTAGTAGGAGCAACGGGTCTTATAAAAAAGAATCTACAATTGTATTCAAATATGTTACCAATACATGTAGCTCCATACAAATTGCAGAAGGTGTCATTACTGGACACATTGCGGGTGCTGCAAAGAGCACTTCTGGCGGACATCAAAGATTGAAACAATACTAATTTCATGAACTTTAATCGTACTTTGACTTAAGAATGGGGACCATTCCCATCATGTTATTAGAAACCCAAAAGACTTGGAGAAATTAAAAAAGATTCTATAGGAATGAGAAGTGCACTAATTGGTTCTCTGATAGTGCAGCTGATGCATGGAATAGAGTGTAGTTGTAAGAACAGCCTGGACACTTATTATGGGAACAACTGTTTTAATATATGTATGTAATGCGTGTCCTTATGGAGATGCTGCCTTCAGATGGACTCTTCCTAATTGGTTGTACTCTGGAATCAAACCTCCAGTATTGCTTCAGGTAGGCTCTTCCTAATTGGTTGTATCCTGGAATCAAACCTCCAGTATTGCTTCAGGTGGGCTCTTCCTAATTGGTTGTACTCTGGAATCAAACCTCCAGTATTGCTTCAGGTGGGCTTTTCCTAATTGGTTGTACTCTGGAATCAAACCTCCAGTATTGCTTCAGGTGGGCTCTTCCTAATTGGTCGTACTCTGGAATCAAACCTCCAGCATTCTGCTCATAATGCAGCTTCCTGTGCATCTCAAAATCTTTGTGGCTTTTTACTGGTTTCTTGCAGTGATTTTCCTCACGTAAATATTCCCCAGTACATTCCACAAAGGCCTCTTTCCACAGTGCGAAGTCAAGTAAGAGATACTTTTTTTTACAACAAGCTGTAAACCACATTTGCTTGCATTAAGTAAAGTGCAATGTGCACTTAATCATTTTGTGACACTAGACATTATTTTGGTAGTATCTGTGATAATGATGTGTTTAGTGAGCCATATGCGATAGGCAGGTTACATGAGAGAACAGGTGAGATGCCCGGGATAGGAGGAGATGAGTTGTATGTGATGGCCAAATTAGGTGACAGAACAGGTGAACTGTGATGGACATTCACATAATTATCGTGAGCAGGTGGGTTGTATGTAACAGGTGCATTAGGTGAGAGAACAGATGCACATAAGTAAAATGAATAGGTGAATAATATGTGAAAAATGGGTGAGCTGTGAGAAACAGACACAGAAATGTAGTTACAGTCTGAGTCTTATGTGATAGGCACATTATGCAAGAGAACAGGTGAGTTGGTTGGACAGACACCAGTATAATGAACAGGTGAAATTTCTGTGATAGGAATATTAGTTAAGAGAAGAGGTGAGCCATGAGGGATAAACATATAAGTTTAGGAAACAGATGAGCCATATGTTATGGACACATTAGGTAAGTGAGCAGGCGACATATGTGAGTCATATGTTATGGACACATTAGGTAAGAAAGCAGGCGACATATGTAAGTCATATGTTATGGACACATTAGGTAAGTGAGCAGGTGACATATGTGAGTCATATGTTATAGACACATTAGGTAAGTGAGCAGGTGACATATGCGAGTCATATATTATGGACACATTAGGTAAGTGAGCAGGCGACATATGTGAGTCATATGTTATGGACACATTAGGTAAGTGAGAAGGCGACATATGTAAGTCATATGTTATGGACACTTTAGGTAAGTGAGCAGGCGACGTATGTAAGTTGGCATAATGAGGTGCTTCGGGCAGAATAAACCCATGCGGAGAACAGATGTGTTGCATATAACAAGTCCCATGACGTGAGAGAGAGAATGTAATCTGTATGACACATGCCCATTTTATGTCACAAACAAGGCTTATGTTCATAGATCATTTAATTCTTGTGCAGGTATACAGAAGGTCAATCAGAGTAGGTTCCAAGGATGCCTTTTATACCAAACATATATCACCCTTCAAAAGTCTCTAGGAGATGGAGTACAGGGATAGGACTTTGAGATAATCCACATAGGACATGCTGTTTGTGTCCTGTGGTGATTTTGTGAGGAATCTCTGTGGTCGTTCCATTTGTTGCATATGCCCCTGGTCAAGAACATACCAAAGAGGGCATTGTATTCAGTGATCGGGCTTATGAGGGCCAAAATACAGTGAAATTACTTCTTTGGCCCTAGATGTCACACACTTATAAGTTTTGTAACACATAGAAACTAACTGAACTAGTTCCCATCAGCAAAAGTTTTATTCTGTGTCATGGGCAACCTCCAATAAATCAAAGATATCTGGTTGCCCTGCACTGTGATACCCTGTGTTGGTGGAATACTGACGCGCTTTCAGCTAAACTAGTTCTCCTCAGCAAAAGTTCTATTTTGAGTCCTAGCCAACCTCCAGTAAGCCAAAGGCTATCTGGTTGCCCTGCACTGTGAGACCCTACATCGGTGGAGCTCTAAAGTGCTTTCAGCTAAACTAGTTCTCCTCAGCAAAAGTTTTATTCTGTGTCCTGGCCAACCTCCAATAAGCCAAAGACTGTCTGGTTATCATGCACTGTGAGACCCTCCATTGGTGGAATGCTAAAGTGCTTTCAGCTAATCTAGTGTACGTTAGAGTTGTATTTAATCTGTCCTCTAAACTGAAGACATTTTGCTATAGCCTTTTACTATAAGCATGCACACTACTGGTCCCTCCCCCCATTTTCTCTTCCTATTGTACTCCTAGGTCAATTACTTAAATTAATTTATTTCTCTTGGAAAAGGTTAACCTATGTACCTGCAACCCATACTTGTAGTGTTTGTCCTTATAGTAGTGATGGTCCTTTTTACCACACTGTACTAGATTAGTAGCACAACATTTCTAGTTATTGGGAAGATACTGTGATACAATGACCTGGAATTAACTGAACTTGGTTTTCCTGATTGTTTTTTTTTTTTTTGGAAGCTGGCTTGGTCCATTTTTTTCCGGCTCATTGTGATCCATTTGCCATCTCTGTGGTCGTGCTCATTCTGATCCCCTATGCTACCCCCATTCCCACACACTCCTAACATTTCCTTTATAGCTAAACCTGCTTTGCCCCACCTCTGCACTAGCCAATTGACACCCCCTCTTCTCTACTCATACCCCACATCACCATTAACTGTAATACAGACACCCCTCCCCTCCTGAGCCTTACCTGCTTTTAACTCTTTCAGTCATTCACTTCTATAAAACTCATTCAATCAATCCTGATTTCTTCTACTGACCTTAAATAAATTGTTACCCTTTATTTCTTTCTGAACTGAAACTAAATCATGGCTATACCTTTCAAAACTCTATTTCTCTCCCTCTTATTTCTAATTCTTTTCTCAGCTCTAACCACTTACCATACTCCTCGCCTGCTTATTACCTCATCTCCCACACTCTCTTATTCCACTTCCCACCATACAAATAACTATTCCACCCCTATTGCCCCCTCTCTCTTTAACCATACCATTATATCATTTCACAATTATTGTACATACCAAATGCCCAACCTCTCATCAAAACAAAACATCAGTTCCTTTGGAAATATTTCATCCTACACATACGTCAAAGCACAATACTACTCTTATCTGGTGATAGACACCCCAACCCAAGCCCTTGCCGACAGAATTCTAACCATACTTATACTGCATCCCCTTTCCAACTGCCTCACAAATATCTCATGATGATCACAAGCCTCCAAAAATGTGTCAACAAGTGTACAAAGCATTGTCAGTAAAAGCACCCTCTTTCACACCTGGATTTCTCAATATAACCCAGATATACTTGCTCTATCTGAGACATGGCTAAAACCTCATATTACAAACTGTGAAATTCTCCCCCCTGGCTATAATATTCTACTGGATAGAAGTCGAAAAAGGGTGGAGGAGTAGCTATACTCTACTCCAACCAGCTCCCTCTCTCCCCCTTCTCAATAGCTATCCCTGATTTCTTCCCTGCTGGAACTTATAGCAACCTGTAACTTAAATCAACACAAAAAACTTGTCATTGCAATGATCTACATCCCCTCAGGTAAAAACATTCCCATACTCCAACAGTTTCGTTCTTGGATTTCTATATCCATTCCTTATGAAACCATCATCCTTGGGGATATGAATATTGACTGGAACCTTTTTAATACTGCATCCCCTAGCTACTCTATAAACCTTTATGGCTTTACCCAGCTGATCACCTCACCCACGCATCAGCAAAAAATTCCCAGAATGGCGCAGTTATCGATTGGATATTAGTATCCCACCCCCAGTGCTATCATAGCCCTTCCACCTTACCTAAACCCCTTAGTGCCACCCCCTACCTCAGTAGTAAGACACTCTCCCAATCTTAACAAGAACCACGAATACAGAGAGTCTCGTAACCTTAAAAACAACAGCCCTGTCGCCTTAAACAAATTACTGTCCACTGTAAACTGGTCATTCCTACACACATTACTCCTTAATAAGGCTGTCCAAAGCTTCAGTGTTATATTCCTAGAAACCCTTAACACCCTGGCTCCCAGTAGCAAAATTAGGCTAAAATGTAATTATGCACCATGGCTAAACCAAGCAACTTGATCACTTATGAACAAGAGAGACAGTGCCTGGAGAGCATGAAAGAAAAAATAACTCAACTTTCCACCTGAACTTATATAAACAGCTTCACAGCCAAACAAAAAAACAGGTCCTACTAGACAAAAAATTATTTATTTATTTATTTTACATTTGTTGACCGGGCTAGTCCAGCTGGATATATGTCCATTTTCAGCAGAGGCTCGGGGAGAAAAGCTCCTCGAAAACATAGTAAAATATTATATATAAAAAACAATATTTCACAGGTGCAAGTACAATACAAAATTAAGCTATATTACACATGATAGCTTATACAGATGTGAGTAGATTAAAATATAAGGAAATATGTTCACTTCAAAACACATTTGATTGCAGAATCTTATGATATGTATCTTTTGTTAACTTAGTAGGTAGTCTAAATGACATTTTAAGGATATTGATAGAGATTCTAATCAATTTTAAGGCCTGTTATATGTATGGTTTTCAATAGGCAGTTAGTATATACAGTAATAACATAGGTATATTTGTAAGAAATGACATGAGAAGTTAGTCTGGGTTCACACAGGGGCATAACCAATGGGATTTAAGGTAGGTTTTAAGCCTGATTTTAAATTGTGTTAGTGAAGAAAGGGAGGTCAGGTCACTGGGGAGAGAGTTCCAGGTTTTACCCACAGTATTAGAGAACAAAGAGTCACCAGCCTTATTGTAGGTTTTGTCTATTTCTACTAATATTTTATTAGATGAGCGTAGGGTCTTAAGGTTGTTGTAGGGGGTGATAAGGTTGCTAAGAATTGGTGTGTTAGTAGGCTGACACAGGATTTTGTAGGCAACTGTTAATTGTTTAAATAGAAGTAGATTTGGCAACTCTAGCCATCCTAGTTGTTCATAATTAGTACAGTGATGGGTGCTGACTATAGAGCCTGTTGCAGATCTAGCAATATTGTTGTAGGAGACAGCCAGTTTGTTCAAGTTGTTTTCTGAGAGGTTAGTATATATAGAGGAGGCGTAGAGGAGGGTAGAGATTAAGTGGGTCTGGGCAATAGTAGACCTTGCTAGTGGGGTAAGAAAGAATTTGATTCTATAGAGGGAGCCTAGATTTTTGTTGACTGTTTTTATGGTATTGTTAATGTGACTATCAAAGTTAAGGTTATTGTCAATTAGTACCCCTAGGAGTTTTGTGGTAGAGTCGGGGGATATGATGGTTCCATTGTTTGATGTAACAGTAAAGTGTAGTGGTGTTTTTATCAAAAATCTCTGAGCAGCCCACATTCCAACATGAAGATATTCTGGCACATAGTAAACAAATTATTATCTCCAGGGAACCCCCTCTTCACCAAACCCCTTCCCTAACAAACGTTCTAATGAAATTACAACCTTACTTAACAACTTTTTCATTGAAACAATAGAAAAGCTCACTAAACCAGAAACTCTTTGATATTAAGACTCCACCTCACACCTCATATCTTCCTTCATTGTCCCTAGCACCCATAGCGACTTCCTTCATCAGATCACCTCTTAACAAACTCAAACCCTGTTCCCCATCAGCCGACAAACTCCCTCCGTTATTTGTCAAACATGCAGCCAGATCCATACCATAATAGTAAAATAAAGAAGTTGCAGAGTTCCACGACAGATTTACCGTTTATTTATACAAAAAGAGAGTAAGCACTTTCGCGATCTGCTCAGATCAGTTCTTCAGACTGTATTACAATGTCATCTTATCTAACCAAGCATTTTAAACCTTCAATGATTAACACATTGCAGTTAATTAATCACAATTACCTAATTAAAACATGGGAGTGGTTCCCTTTCAATAAAAACTTTTTAAAAATCCAAAACTTCTTACTTTGCCATTCTTTTGTATCAGCTTATATCTAAACAAATGACAAGGTTGAAATGATATGTGGATTACTAGAGATAGTCCTGGAAAATAATGTTTTTATTTTTGGTGACAAATATTATTTACAAAGGATAGGTGTAGCTATGGGCACTGCTTGTGCCAATAGCTACGCCAATCTAGCTTTGGTACAATGGGAAAACACATTTTTACTGCAAGTACATGAGTATAGCAAATATGTGTTATGGTATACATGATTTGTGGATGACCTTTTCATTTTATAGGGGAAGTCAGAAACTGAATTAAAAGACTTCATAGATTATTTGCATACAACAACAAACTTTTTGAAATTTACTCACAAATATTCTTATGATAAAATTGAATTCTTGGATGTTATGGTTGAAAAATCTGGGTTAAGAGACATGAAAACTAGTTTATATAGGAAACCGACTGCATAAAAGTAGTATGCATCCCAGACATGTCAGTAGAAAAGTCCTGAAAGGACAGAGGATTAGGAATATGAGAATATACACCAGTGACAGTGAACTTAAGCAAGCAACAGAAATATTGAAGGATGAGTTTATTAGCAGAGGCTATTCCAACTCTGAAAGAGATGCATGTGTCAATGAAACACTGGCAGTAAGAGGAACGAAAGGCCGCCCTTACTTCTCAGAGCGAATAGAAAATCAAGAGGCAAAGGCTCGACAACACGATGATACAAGACTACGTTGTCCTATTACTTATGCCAGCGATATAAATGTGTTTTGTAATGTTTTTAAAAAGAATCGGAATGTTCTTTTCGTAAAATCTTTTTATTAAGATTATTTCACCAGAATACAGACAGTACTAAACATAAATCTATACTAAAGATTTCTAGAATCTACAACTACTTATATACAAAACTCATCCATATCTAACTGCGCTGTAGGTATAATATTGTGGTAAAGTCATGGCAGTATGTATTCATATAACAATTTCCAGGTATCCTTCTGTGCTGATTTTAGCCTCACGGAATACCACAAATATTTATGAGCACCTAAATGTTTTCTAGCAATAAGTTTAAATCCTTCCCATGTCATCTTAGACCTGTCTTTCCAATTTAGGGTGATGTAATATTTAATCAACATAAATGTTGTTATTAGAAGGTGCTTATTCTTAATATTTGAACCTAGTGGGGGGATATGTAGGAGGGTGAATTTCCAATACAAGGTTGATTTTTCATAGCCCATTTTTTCTAATTTGAACCTTAGGGCACACCAAAGTTTGTATGAACATTTGCAGCTCCAAAAAATGTGGATAATATCTGCTTCTTCCGAAGGGCAGAATTGGCAATAAGGTGGGACTTCTTTGTACATCTTATTTAAGATTGAAGGCGTGAAATATGCGTTATTTACAATCATAAGCTGAGTATATCTGAATTTATGGAGGGGTATGGCTCTGGAAAATTTCTGAATCGCCTGTGCAATTATATTGGAGGAAATTGTGGGGTCTTGTTTTATCCAATAATTAAAATGAATAGCCTCTTTAGTGAGTTTGATAGATGTAATGATTTTGTAGACATTAGAAATCATTTTCTTTTTCCGTGTCAGGAGATCCCATAACGTTTTACAAATATCTATGTGTGAGCCTGGGATGTTTATATCCTCCCAAAATCTGCAACAAAGCTCTTTTATTTGTCTCACCATGATTGTATATTTGATCGGTAGATTAAATTTGCTCCTCGTGCTAGTTATAAATTCATGTTTAAGTATGAAAAAATCTAATACAGTTTTTCCTTTTAGTAATGGGAATGCATTCAGATTAATCATCCTATTATTTAATTGAATATTGGGATTGAGATGTAAAGGTTGGAGTGTCCGGAAAGCTGTGAGTAGGTTCATAGATTGGAATAGATTTTGTGTGATTTTAATTTGTTCCCATAATTCGTGTTGAACTTTACATCTTCTCCTGGATGCAGCATCTATAAATGGGAGTGCCATGGGATTAAAGTGTAGTGTTTTGATATAATTATGATATAATTTGACCCAAATTGGGTTCCATGCACTGTTATAACTTGATATTACTTGTGAACCTCTGCTATCTCTGAAAAAACAAAAACAAAAAAAAAAAATCTTGCTTTTTTCCCACTTTTCTGAGATTTAAAAAAGTTCAGTTACAGGCTTGCTGTTCCTGAACTGTTTGTAAGTTTCTGTGAGGCCATTTTTGCTTGGGCTAAAGGAAAGTCTCTCTGTTGATCAGTGGCAGTGAAAAACATTGAGCAGCTCCCCTGCCCCCCCGTGGGAGTGGTTACTGACTTGAAACTGTAGTTTTATTGGCCGTATTGGGTCAATTCCTGGCTCTTTCCAGCTCCTGCTATCAAGCACACTTTAGCGTGCTTTAGCACGATTTAGCGCGGAGTTGCCACTAGAGCAGCATCGGGCAGTGTCGGTTTAACAAGGTTAAACTTTTTCTGGCTCCATAAAGTCTGTTCTTCATTTTTTCCCTTAGAACTGCTCTACTAGTAATCTAAACAGTATATCCCTTAACTAAAAAGCGCAGCACTTGTTCCTAAAAAGCTTTTTTTTTTCTCCAAAAAAAAAAAAAGCTCAGCACTTGTCTTAAAAGCATCTTCTTTTCAGGCTTAGCACTTCTGTATTATACAAAGTCCCTCACTAGCGAACCCCCCCCCCCCAGGAGTACCCACTTCCTTACTAAGTCCGCTCTCATTCAGTTACACCCCAAACTTCTTAATTTCTCTAGCATGTCGAAGGGCCAGATGCTGGCGTCCTCTCCTGTCCAGTTGGTGAATCTGGGAATATTGAGGCAATGTTACAATTGCCTCATGTACACAGACAATCCTCTCCTCCTCCCACATAACACAAATACTTGCAAGAGATGCAGCTATTTAGCCAAACTGGAGGCTGAGCTCTCTCAACTCAGGACTGGCAAGACCAGACAGGAGGAGAAGGCAACTACACACACCACAAAACCAGTCTCACATAAAGCTATCACAACAATAAATCAAACACATAAACACCCAAAGACATACTCGGAGGCTCTGAGCAAAAATTTACCTAAACAGCAGAGGCCTCCAAAGCAGACACCCAAGCAACCGCCACCTCATGACACACCACAGGCAACACATAAAACACAAAATCAATGTGCAAAGCAATCACAGCCCTTAAGGCCAAATACAACACCAAACATACTTGTCATAGGCGACTCCATAGTCAGACACACTGACGTCCCACTCACCAGGCTGAACAAGGAGAGGGTCACAGTAAGCTGCCTATCGGGCGCTAGAATCCGCCACATAACACAAGCACTCGGGTCACTACACAGCAAGTACAAATATGACACAGTCATTGTCCATGCTGGTGTGAACGACCTGAGATGTACCTCCCTGGACTACATGAAAAGAGACATAGAGGAGCTCTCTGATTATGTAGCCCAGGCAGGTATGACCCTGACCCTGAGCAGCATCCTTCCTTCACCAAGAATGATGCCACAACATAGAGACAAGATGATCAGCTTTAACAATTGGCTTAATTTTTGGTGTCATTCAAAGTGGATCCAGTGTCTGTCTGCCTGGGATGACATGCTTGACAAGCCACGCTGCTTCGCAAGGGACGGCTTGCACCTGTCACCCCTGGGATTCCGGATATTGGCTAAGGCTCTTGCCACCCCCATAGTGCCTTTTTTAGGCAAGGCTCAAATTCTAAACCTACCACCCTAGAAAACAAAAATGGGAAGAAACTAAGGGTAATGCTGCTCAATGCCAGAAGTCTAAATCTCAAAATGCACGCACTCGAGGCCCTTCTAAGTATGGAGAACATCGATGTCTGTGCTGTGACTGAAACCTGGTTCAAGACTCCTGAGAGCACCCCGGCACTATCAGGTTTTATCTCATATCATGCCTTCCGGCCCCAAAACCCGGTCCACACCACAAAAGGAAGGGGTGTATCCATATTCATCAAGGATACCCACACCTCCAGGTTGGTGGCAACGCACGAAGCATCGGAAACCATCCAGGTGCAATTAACCATAGGCAAAACTGCTCTACAATTTGTAGCATGCTACAGGCCACCCTCTCAAACTCAGGAGCCCCACACAGCCTTCCTGAAGACACTGGAGGGTATAAATGTATCTCCAAACACCATTATATTGGGTGACTTCAACTACCCGAATATAGACTGGGAACATTACCCAAGCCCAAACT
>NC_056747.1:23952837-23980337 GCF_019279795.1 Protopterus annectens
CAGAGGATGCAAGGTGCTCTGTTGGTAAAGTTACGTCCTATTGGTGGATGCAGGGATGCAAGGTATTCTGTTGGTAAAGTTACGTCCTATTGGTGGATGCGGGGATGCAAGGTGTTCTGTTGGTAAAGTTACGTCCTATTGGTGGATGCAGGGATGCAAGGTGTTCTGTCGGTAAAGTTACGTCCTATTGGTGGATGCGGGGATGCAAGGTGTTCTGTTGGTAAGGTTACGTGCTATTGGTGGATGTGGGGATGCAAGGTGTTCTGTTGGTAAAGTTACGTCCTATTGGTGGTGGATGCTACACCTGCTCATTATGCACAAAACCTGCAGACGACTTGCAACAAACTGTGCTGCTTTATTCCTGTGGTTAACATGAAGCACCACCAATGTATTAGTGAAGGTGGACCACTGCCCATTGTCCTCAGCGTCATCATCCCTCATTGCACCCTCATGTGCAAGCTGATCATTATTGATCACTCATAGGTTCATAGGTTCATAGGTGTGTACTAGGCTAATGGCCCTGGACCCTTTACAAGCCTAGCCCATAGAAGTGCCCTGGCATCATGTCGCCCGATGTTAGTTCCCAGTGCCTCTATCAAGTAGAGCCACTGGAGTGATCCCGGGGTGAACTTTCTATTTCCCATCCACTCATCAAGATTTCTCTTAAGAGGGCCAGTGACATGCTCTGCTTGACATGTATGGGAAGTCTGTTCCAGAGCATGGGCAGTCTCTGGGTTATGAACCTGTACCTCCAGCATGCTCTGTTGATTGTGGTAATGAAGTTGAGGTCTCTGGAGCATGTGCTGTGGAGGGATTAGGATTTCTTTAGATGTAGCATTTCTAAGAGAGCTGTGTCAGACATGGCTTTGTAAGTCAAGCAGAGATCGCCTCTTAGTAGATGATATGAGACAGAGATTAGTTGGAGTTTTTGAGTCTGTCCATGTCGGGCATGTGTTTAATGCCTAGGATCCTCTTCATGAGGTACTTTTGTGGCCTTTGCAGCTGTTGCATGTGTCTAGTGAGGTACATTCCAAATGGGGAATTATACTCGATGACTGGCCTAATGAGGGAAGAGTAGAGAGAGATGATGACCTCTTTCTTCCTGAATGCAAAACTCTTGGTAATGAGATGTGCCACATAGAAGGACTTTCTGACCATACTGCCAATGTGGTGGTCAAAGGAGAGGTTGCTGTCAATCTGTGTCCCCGTACCTCTTACAACACCTTAAGTGTTCAGTGGGTTCCCATCAATGTGGTAATTAGTGGGAACTGAGTTTTTCCCAAAGGTGATGACGATGCATGTTTTGGCATTAAGCTTAAGGCCATGGTTTCGACACCAGTCATTGGTCTCAGTGAGGCTTTTTTGTAGGATGTCTACATCACTTGGGGAGTTAATAATCACTCCCAGCTTGCAGTCGTCTGTGAACTTGATCAGCCAGAGTCCCTCCATGTTGCCCTAGACTTCCAAGAAGTAGATACCAAACAGGAGAGATCCCAGGACCGATCCCTGTGGACTCCACTCGTGACTGGTCGGCAGTCTGACTTGGAGTCTACTATTTTCACACTGTGTGCTCTCTCTGTGAGCCAGTTTGCAACCCACCTAGTGATATAGGGATTGATGCCTAGTTTGGTGAGTTTATCAATAATTCCTGAAATGGGAATGGTACCAAAGGCCTTGGCCAGATCGAGGTAGGCTGTATGAACTGCCTCGCCCTCAACCACAGCTCTGGTGACTGACTCAAAGAAGTCTGCTCTGATCATATGCTCATGCCTGTATGACAGCACCACTACAGCTGCTCTGATCATATGCTCATGTCTGTATGACAGCATCACTACAGTCTTTAGTCTTCTCCTAGCAAACAATTTGTTTTGATGATCAAATCTTTTGAAACCTTAATAGTGTCTGTTGCTGCTGCCTGTTAGTAGCCAGCATAGCCAATGACTTCTCCATCACACCCCTCGACCCTGCTGTGGAACTCCTTCCTGAGTTTCCTGTGACAATTACCTTCCAGTCTGCAGTCACCATATAACTTGGGTAATTTCTGGCTTAGAGATTAATGCAGCTGTAGTGGTACTGTCACACAGGCTTGAGCATATGATCAGAGCAGCTGTAGTGGTGCTGTCATAGGGGGATGAGCATATGATCAGAGCAGCTGTAGTGGTACTGTCATACAGGCATGAGCATATGATCAGAGCAGCTGTACTGGTGCTGTTATACGGGCATGAGCATATGATCAGAGCAGCTGTAGTGGTGCTGTCATGGGGGATGAGCATATGATCAGAGCAGCTGTAGTGGTGCTGTCATACAGGCATGAGCATATGATCAGAGCAGCTGTACTGGTGCTGTCATACGGGCATGAGCATATGATCAGAGCAGCTGTAGTGGTGCTGTCATGGGGGATGAGCATATGATCAGAGCAGCTGTAGTGGTACTGTCATACAGGCATGAGCATATGATCAGAGCAGCTGTACTGGTGCTGTCATACAGACATGAGCATATGATCAGAGCAGCTGTAGTGGTGCTGTCATACAGACATGAGCATATGATCAGAGCAGCTGTAGTGGTGCTGTCATACAGACATGAGCATATGATCAGAGCAGCTGTAGTGGTGCTGTCATAGGGGGATGAGCATATGATCAGAGCAGCTGTAGTGGTGCTGTCATAGGGGGATGAGCATATGATCAGAGCAGCTGTAGTGGTGCTGTCATACAGGCATGAGCATATGATCAGAGCAGCTGTAGTGGTGCTGTCATACGGGCAAGAGCATATGATCAGAGCAGCTGCAGTGGTACTGTCATACAGGCATGAGCATATGATCAGAGCAGCTGTAGTGGTGCTGTCATGGGGGATGAGCATATGATTAGAGCAGCTCTAGTGGTACTGTCATACAGGCATGCGCATATGATTAGAGCAGCTGTAGTGGTGCTGTCATATGGACATGAGCATATGATCAGAGCAGCTGTAGTGGTGCTGTCATACGGGCATGAGCGTATGATTAGAGATGTATTTTTAGCTGGAGATAGGATCACGTTCAATGGAAGCTTATACCAGGAGCTTTAATTTTCCTTAGATATAAATATCAGGATCTTTAATTTCCTTAACATACCAGGATCTTTAATTTCCTTAGACATAAATACCAGGATGTTTAATTTCCTTAGACATAAATTGTATTAAGATTCAAGATTACTTTTAATTCTCTGCTAAACCTGCCTAATACTGCTGTATCCACAAATACATTTCAGATGTTCTTCGTGTTTCATCGTTGCAGTCATCACACTTGGGTTATCTGCCTGCAGGTAGCCCTCAGTCGGCCTGAATACCAGAGACTTAGTATTTCTGCATTGGTTGCTGTCGCTCCAGGACTTACGGCAGGTCGTCAGTGGTATAAATTACGATAGCTGACGCCATTACATCAGTTTTTCTTGCATTAACTGTCAGGAGCCCCCAAGAGGGAGCTAGGTTATGGTGGAAGAACACCACCAGTAGAAAGTATATACCAAAACATCCTTGTAAGGATAGAGAGAGAGAGAAATTGAGAGAGAGAGAGAGAGAGAGAGAGAGAGAGAGACAAGGGGGGTGGAAGGAGGGAAAACAGGACTGCAACAGTGAATACACTCGAACATCTACATTTATGGTAAGTGTACACAACTGTACTTTACTGTCTTCTCTGCCTCAAGGAATCTATGCACTATTCCTCCTCTACTAACATAAAGGATCGCAACAGTAATACTATCTCCACTGACAACATAGCCAATAAAGTCCTAGCCCAACTGGAAAATGGTAGTAATTGAAACTTTGTTACATGATTAGTAATTTCCCTCTCCAAAAGCATGCTTCGCTATTGTCAAAAGTGTATTACTACCTAAATTAGAATATGAGTTTCTTGTTCTTATTCTTCACGCTACATATAATACCCATATGATTCAAATGGCAGAGAACAAAATCTGCAGATTTATCCTTTTAGCAGAGCCCGTGCTCTACCATTACAAGTTGAAAACAGTTTATGCTTAGTACTCTTAATTTTCAAGGATTTAAAACAAGGTAACTTCCCCCTTCTGAAAGTTAAACTACCTATTTAAAACAATTCATATGACCTTTGTAACTCACTAGAGAATTGTTTCTCATCTATGATTCAAAATTGCATTAGGAGAAAAAACTTTCTGTAGCCTGGATCTTACCGTCTGGAACCACCTGTCTACCAAAATCAAGACAGGATTAAAATCAGCTTATTTCAGGATCTACTTGCCCTAGTTACCATGACAACCATTAATACCTGCTGTCAAATAGTGCGTATTTTTGTTTATGCTCAAATTGTTGTACATCTGCATACATCAACTATATCTGTACTTAACTAGTTGTAGTATATGCTGTTTTCAGGTCTATGTTCAGCCATCGAATGAAAATTTACTCTAATGGCTAAAGATTGAACCATATGCATTGAAAATTCACTTACCAAATGTTCATTCCAGTGAACACGTTAGACGGGGTAGTAACTAGTTGTAAAACACTTCCCTGGCTTCCCTTTTCCCCACTGTAGTGTAGTCTCAGAGTTGGTATATATATATATATATATATATATATATATATATATATATATATATATATATATATATATATAGTTAGGGGTTGTGGAGGGCAAAGCCCCCCAGCTGGGTGGGTTTGAACGACTTTGTTGTTTGAGACGGGGATGTGTTGGACAAGTAGTTACTTTCCCCAGCTCACTCGTTTACTGAAATTAATGTTCAGTAAGTGAAATTTTGATGCTTAGCTTTCGATGTTTTGCTGTTTGAGCACATTTTCATTTGATAGCTGAACATTGACCCGTTGTTCTCATGTTGTTGCAGTTGTTACCAAGTGGTCTGTATATTGCATACTTGATCTGTGTTGTACAATTTGTCATCATATGTGTTCGGTGTAAATGCTGAAAAGGGTCAACAGGCCACTTTATTTACTTGATAGATAAGTCTAAGGGATACTTTATAGTTGTTAGTACAAATGAGGTAGACACAGTTAATGGTTGTAATGCTATAGATTGTAGTTTGTGTCGTGGGGGAAGCAGACATTAGCAGGGTATTAGGGGTCCCCTGCTGATAACAAAAATTACTAATAAAAAAAGATTTAATAAAATCTTATTTACCACATTATGTTGGTCAGTGAAAGTTGTTTGAATGATGGATCTCCTGCCCTCCCCCTCAGTAACTGTAATTAGTATAGCCTGCTTTAGATCATTACACCTCAGGGTGTAGTATATTTCACTGGAGATGGTGTGATTTTTTTTTTAACTCTATACAAAGTCTAGTTAGGTGGATTTGAGAATTCTCTTACTCATGTGTCAGTCTAAGTGATGCTTGTGATCCCATGCCCTAGGACAGCAGTCCCTCAAACATTTGCATATGCTGCTGCTAACAAACTTGTAACCATCTCTTTCCTGTGACATTTCTGGTTTAACCCTGAATTCCACAGAATTAGGACTTTTTCTGTATTGGTAAAAAGCTAATTACATAGGTTTAGAAAACAGAATACTGTGTGTGTGTGTGTGTGTGTGCGTGTGTGCGTGTGTGTGTGCGTGTGCGTGTGTGCATGTGCGTGTGTGCATGTGCGCGCGCGTGTGTGTGTGTGTGTGTGTGTGTGTGTGTGTGTGTGTGTGTGTGTGTGTGTGTGTGTGGTCCGGGGGTCCCTAGAGCAGGCTGTAGTTCAAGAAGGGAATTTGGAATATGAAGGTACCAAGCGCTGAATCAGCTATTACCTTTACAGGAAGTAAATGTGTATCCCACTTATTGTCCACAACACTACCTACGCTAGCTGTATATCTCACTTATTGTCCACAGCTGTACCCATGCTAGCTGTATATCTCACTTATTGTCCACAACTATAGCCAAGCTAGTTGTATATTCCACTTATTGTCCACAGCTGTACCCATGCTAGCCGTATATCCCACTTATTATCCACAGCTGTACACATGGTAACTGTATATCCCACTTATTGTCCACAACTATAGCCAAGCTAGTTGTATATTCCACTTATTGTCCACAGCTGTACCCATGCTAGCTGTATATCCCACTTATTGTCCACAGCTGTACCCATGCTAGCTGTATATCTCACTTATTGTCCACAGCTGTACCCATGCTAGCTGTATATCTCACTTATTGTCCACAGCTGTACCCATGCTAGCCGTATATCCCATCTATTGTCCACAACTATACCCAAGCTAGCCGTATATCCCACTTATTGTCCACAACTGTGCCCATGCTAGCCGTATGTCTATAGTTCACAACTGTACCCATGTTAGCTGTATATCCCATTTATTGTCCACAACTGTGCCTATGCTAGCTGTATATCTCACTTGTTGTCCACAGCTGTACCCACGCTAGCCGTATATCCCACTTATTGTCCACAGCTGTACCCATGCTAGCCGTATATCCCACTTATTATCCACAGCTGTACACATGGTAACTGTATATCCCACTTATTGTCCACAACTATAGCCAAGCTAGTTGTATATTCCACTTATTGTCCACAGCTGTACCCATGCTAGCTGTATATACCACTTATTGTCCACAGCTGTACCCATGCTAGCCGTATATCCCACTTATTGTCCACAGCTGTACCTATGCTAGCCGTATATCCCACTTATTTCCACAACTATATCCAAACTAGCCGTATATTCCACTTATTGTCCAGAGCTGTACCCATGCTAGCCGCATATCCCACTTATTGTCCACAACTATAGCCAAGCTAGTTGTATATTCCACTTATTGTCCACAGCTGTACCCATGCTAGCTGTATATCCCACTTATTGTCCACAGCTGTACCTATGCTAGCCGTATATCCCACTTATTGTCCACAACTATATCCAAGCTAGCCGTATATTCCACTTATTGTCCAGAGCTGTACCCATGCTAGCTGTATATTCCACTTATTGTCCACAACTGTACCCATGCTAGCCATATATTCCATTTGTTGTCCACAACTGTACCCATGCTAGCCATATATTCCATTTGTTGTCCACAACTGTGCCTTTGCTAGCTGTATATCTCACTTGTTGTCCACAGCTGTACCCATGGTAGCTGTATATCTCACTTATTGTCCACAGCTGTATCCATGCTAGCCGTATATCCCACTTATTATCCACAGCTGTACCCATGGTAGCTGTATATCCCACTTATTGTCCACAACTATAGCCAAGCTATCTGTATATTCCACTTATTGTCTACAGCCGTACCCATGCTAGCCATATTTCCAACTTATTGTCCACAACTGTACCCATACTAGCCATATATGTATAGTCCACAACTGTGCCCATGCTAGCTGTATATCCCGCTTATTTTTTATTTTGCTGGTGACTCTCTATTTACCAATGCTATAGGGACAAAATGGAATTTGTTACCCACTAGCATAACAAAGATAACTTCATTGCCTCTTTTCAAACAGAATATTAAAGTGCATTTCCAAAATCACTGGCTTTGCTCCTGTAATAGACCTGATTAGTCTTTCACTATTACTACCTAAATAAAACCATCTCTCTTCTCCTTTCTACTCTTCGTACTATTTGTCTTTCTTTTCTCCTCCCTTTACTTCTCTACCTGTTATTCTGCATTACTTGCTCTTTTATTTTCTCCACTTTCTGTTCCCACCTTTTTCCCTTACTCTCTTCTCACTTTATTCTCCATAACTTCACTCCTTTGTTCTATGTTAATCCAATCAGTATTTTCAACTGGTTAATTGAGAATTCGACTGTATTGAGTGTTTTAGTAACTAACTCTTGTAGTAGATTTTTATTTACATAGAAGAGTTTGCTATCTATTATTTTTAATGTTTGCTTGCAAACTCTATTACTAACTCTTATATTTTCATTATAATGAGTACTGCTATTACATTTTTGTATGACAATTTTTTGTATGATAATTTTTTTGTCTCTGAATGTATCTCACTCTGTGGAGCTTTTCTCCCCGGGCCTCTACTGAAAATGGAAATTTCTCCAGCTAGACTAGCCCGGTCAACAAATGTAAAATAAATAAATAAAATAAAATAATAAATAAATTTTACATTTGTTGACCGGGCTAGTCTAACTGGATATATGTCCATTTTCAGTAGAGACCCGGGGAGAAAAGCTCCAAGCATGAACAGTGACAAAGTTTACAATATATAAAAAGACACGTAAAATCACAGTACAGAGGCAACATTGGTCAAAAGAAAAATTATATAAACACAATAGTAAGTTTGAGGAAGACCCAATGGAGAGAAGACCCTTTTATTTTATCCTCATACTATGATGGAAAGTGTAGTGACTAGAATTAGAGAACTAGGTTAGAGGAGTAGAGAAAGGGGTGAGCAGGAAGGGGAAATATATCAATCTGGGGTCGCACATGGACAAAGTCAGTGAGTTTTAAGATGTTCTTTAACATGTTTTTTAAATAGAGAAGTAGAAGCAAGGGTTGATATTTCACAAGCTTTTTTCCACAATTGTACCCATGCTAGCCGACACTATTAGCCAGCACTGTGCTGTTGCAGAACCTTATAAGTACTACCCATAATGCACAAGGAATGATAGTAGGGTGACGTTTGGTAAAGGCTAGTATGATAATGTAGTCATACATGAGCAGTTATACCTAAATGGGGAAACTGAGCAGAGGGACTGGACCGTCGCACTATGCCTCTGACCAAGATAAAACAAGCAGATTGGGTGGGGGCAATATAGAGGCAGAGGGCAGGAATGGAAGCATGAGAAACGTAAAATAATAGGGCAGTTTATTGGTCTAAAGGTGTTTTTTACATTCAGATGTCAGAGGTAAAGTGAGATGTGACAGAGAAATATATTAACATCTTTATTTGGCTTCTCCTTGTTTTCAGTGTTCACAGGAGAATGTACTGGAAGCTAAAGCTGATAACACTGGAGGGTAAAATCTTTGACTTTAGAAAGTTTACTAAGAAATTTGCCAATTTTCTTGAATTGTCACCCCACTATGACTACTGTTGTCAATTATAATCTGGAGACCATAGCTGTGTGAATGGTCTGTGCTGTGGCTTGAACTACTCAGTGACCCTGTGTATGCTGTTGTGAATACAGCATCTCATGTAATGTTACAGTAACACAGCTGATGGTGTTGTGAATACAACCTCTCATGTAAAGTAACAGTAACACTGCTGATGCTGTTGTGAATACAACATCTCATGTAATGTTACAGTAACACAGCTGATGGTGTTGTGAATACAACCTCTCATGTAAAGTAACAGTAACACTGCTGATGCTGTTGTGAATACAACATCTCATGTAATGTTACAGTAACACAGCTGATGGTGTTGTGAATACAACCACTCATGTAAAGTTACATTAAGACTGCTGATGCTGTTGTGAAAAGAATGCTGATGCTATTATGAATACAACATCTCATGTAAAGTTACAGTAACACAGCTGATGTTGTTGTGAATACAACATCTCATGTAAAGTTACAGTAACACAGCTGATGCTGTTGTGAATACAACCTCTCATGTAAAGTTACAGTAACACAGCTGATGGTGTTGTGAATACAACCTCTCATGTAAAGTTACAGTAACACTGCTGATGCTGTTGTGAATGCAACATCTCATGTAAAGTTACAGTAACACAGTTGATGTTGTTGTGAATACAACCTCTCATGTAAAGTTACAGTAACACTGCTGATGCTGTTGTGAATGCAACCTTTCATGTAAAGTTACAGTAACACAGCTGATGTTGTTGTGACTACAAACTCTCATGTAATGTTACAGTAACACAGCTGATGGTGTTGTGAATGCAACCTCTCATGTAAAGTTACAGTAACACAGCTGATGGTGTTGTGAATACAACCTCTCATGTAAAGTTACAGTAACACAGCTGATGCTGTTGTGAATACAACCTCACATGTAAAGTTACAGTAACACTGCTGATGCTGTTGTGAATGCAACCTCTCATGTAAAGGTACGGTAACACAGCTGATGCTGTTGTGAATACAACATCTCATGTAAAGTTAAAGTAACACTACTGATGCTGTTCTGAATACAGCCTCTCATGTAAAGTTACAGCAACACAGCTGATGCTGTTGTGAACACAACATCTCATGTAATGCTACATTAACACAGCTGATGCTGTTGTGAATACAACCTCCCATGTAAAGTTACAGTAACACAGCTGATGCTGTTGTGAATACAACCTCTCATATAAAGTTACAGTAACACAGCTGATGCTGCTGTGAATGCAACCTCTCATGTAAAGTTACAGTAACACTGCTGATGCTGTTGTGAATACAACCTCCCATGTAAAGTTGCAGTAACACTGCTGATGCTGTTGTGAATACAACCTCCCATGTAAAGTTACAGTAACACTGCTGATGCTGTTGTGAACACAACCTCTCATGTAAAGTTACAGTAACACTGCTGATGCTGTTGTGAATACAACCTCCCATGTAAAGTTACAGTAACACTGCTGATGCTGTTGTGAACACAACCTCTCATGTAATGCTACATTAACACAGCTGATGCTGTTGTGAACACAACCTCTCATGTAATGCTACATTAACACAGCTGACGCTGTTGAGAATACAACCCCTCATGTAAAGTTACAGTAACACTGCTGATGCTGTTGTGAATACAACCTCTCATGTAAAGTTACAGTAACACTGCTGATGCTGTTGTGAATACAACCTCTCATGTAAAGTTACAGTAACACAGCTGATGCTGTTGTGAATACAACCTCTCATGTAAAGTTACAGTAACACTGCTGATGCTGTTGTGAATACAACCTCCAATGTAAAGTTACAGTAACACAGCTGATGCTGTTGTGAATACAACCTCTCATGTAATGTTACATTAACACAGCTGATGCTGTTGTGAATACAACCTCTCATGTAATGCTACATTAACACAGCTGATGCTGTTGTGAACACAACCTCTCATGTAATGCTACATTAACACAGCTGACACTGTTGTGAATACAACCCCTCATGTAAAGTCACAGTAACACTGCTGATGCTGTTGTGAATACAACCTCTCATGTAAAGTTACAGTAACACAGCTGATGCTGTTGTGAATACAACCTCTCATGTAAAGTTACAGTAACACAGCTGATGCTGTTGTGAACACAACCTCTCATGTAATGCTACATTAACACAGCTGATGCTGTTGTGAATACAACCTCCCATGTAAAGTTACAGTAACACTGCTGATGCTTTTGTGAATGCAACCTCTTATGTAAAGTTACAGTAACACTGCTGATGCTGTTGTGAATACAACCTCTCATGTAAAGTTACAGTAACACTGCTGATGCTGTTGTGAACACAACCTCTCATGTAGTGCTACATTAACACAGCTGATGCTGTTGTGAATACAACCTCCCATGTAAAGTTACAGTAACACAGCTGATGCTGTTGTGAATACAACCTCTCATGTAAAGGTACAGTAACACTGCTGATGCTGTTGTGAATACAACCTCCCATGTAACGTTACAGTAACACTGCTGATGCTGTTGTGAATACAACCTCCCATGTAAAGTTACAGTAACACTGCTGATGCTGTTGTGAACACAACCTCTCATGTAATGCTATATTAACACAGCTGATGCTGTTGTGAATACAACCTCCCATGTAAAGTTACAGTAACACTGCTGATGCTGTTGTGAATGCAACCTCTCATGTAAAGTTACAGTAACACAGCTGATGTTGTTGTAAATACAACCTCTCATGTAAAGTTACAGTAACACAGCTGATGTTGTGAATACAACATCTCATGTAAAGTTACAGTAACACAGCTGATGTTGTTGTGAATACAACATCTCATGTAAAGTTACAGTAACACAGCTGATGCTGTTGTGAATACAACCTTTCATGTAAAGTTACAGTAACACAACTGATGTTGTTGTGAATACAACATCTCATGTAATGTTACAGTAACACAGCTGATGCTGTTGTGAATACAACCTCCCATGTAAAGTTACAGTAACACAGCTGATGCTGTTGTGAATACAACCTTTCATGTAAAGTTACAGTAACACTGCTGATGCTGTTGTGAATGCAACCTCTCATGTAAAGTTACAGCAACACAGCTGATGTTGTTGTGAATACAACCTCTCATGTAAAGTTACAGTAACACAGCTGATGTTGTTGTGAATACAACCTCTCATGTAAAGTTACAGTAACACAACTGATGTTGTTGTGAATACAACATCTCGTGTAATGTTACAGTAACACAGCTGATGCTGATGTGAATACAACCTCCCATGTAAAGTTACAGTAACACTGCTGATGCTGCTGTGAATACAACCTCTCATGTAAGGTTACAGTAACACTGCCAGTGTTGTTGCTCTTGTGCTGAAATGGTACCATTGTTGCGTTCACAGAGTGACACTCTAATCCTCATTCACTGAACCCTCCTTGCTCTACCTGACACCTTTTAACTGATGTTACAAGAATCCGAGTTTGCTTATTCATATTTGAATGTTCGTTTTAGAGCTGTTGGCCCTTTTACCAACTTTACAAGGACTTTATGTCTTCCACCAGGCTTTTAATTAACTGGGGTGGCATGTGGGAATAAAGCAATAAATCAATTTATTACAGTGCGTGTGTATTTCTAAGAAGAGATGAAGTGCCAGTCGACCTTTCAGGTAGGAAGCATCATTAACACTTTATAAATCCCTTGTGGCAAATGATGAACTGAGAGCTATTAGAAGCAGAAGGCTTGTGTCTGCTTTGCTGTAAATGGTGTCACCAGCAAAATTGTCTGAGTGTTACAGATTACATTAGCAGGAATAGAGATGTAGAGGTACTGATTATGGAACACAGTTCTATCCCATAATCCAGTGTGGTAGCTTTGTGCATTCTTTAGTAACAATCCATTTTCACCAGGCTTTAAAATCTGACTTATGGAGAGGTAGCTTTGGATACACAAGTTTATATAGCCTTTTGTCGTTTCTTAGCTGCGTCTACCGGAATGATCTATGTTGCTTACACAGCACTTTCAGAAATGGTGTCAGGCTTAATCTTTAACTGCCCTACAGCATAGAGCATACTATAATCTGAATTCAATTACAGAGAAGCATGTGTGTGGTTATAGTATTTCTTGTAATGCAAACAAGTGGGGGCTTGGCACAATAGTTAAGGTGTTTACCTTACAAACACAAGGTGCATGGTTTGATTCTCACATTGGGTAATTGGCTAGGCTTAAAATGGCCCACAAGGGCTGATACTCTAGCACTTACCTATGAACATTTATGGGTTGGGAGGGTGGCCTAATGGTTAAGGTGTTTGCCTCACAAACACAAGGTGCAGGGTTTGAGTCTCACAAGGGATAATTGGCTAGGCTTAAAATGGTTCACAAGAGCAGTTAGCTTAGTACTAACCTATGAACAAATAATGTCCATTAAAAAATGAATTTGTATTTGTTAAATCTAAGACTACGTCTTTCTTGCAGTGACATTTATGTACCATCAGTATGAAATGTAAACGAATACAGGACAAGGACACATTTTACTGATGCCATAAATAGTAGGTGCCCCATGCTTTGAATGGAATGGATGTTTTGTAAATTTCCCTTTTTAATGTTAAAATCAGCAAAATGATGACTGCATTTATCTAATTCACTTATCTTTGTTACTTTGACGGTTCATTTTATTTTTACCCTGCATTTTCAGCATACCTTTTTATAACCCTTTCTCATCAACAAAATCAGTAATTGTTTTCTTCATAGAGAAGAAACTGATTATATTGAAAATGATTTTTATGATGTGAGCTGAATCTTCTTTGAATTATAAAAAGGTCATTTTGATTTGTTTCAAAAAATGGCTGGTTATAATTAATATGTTGCCACTTTTCAGATGGCTAAAGTGGACTTACTTATTGAAGCATGTAATTTTAATGACAAAGCAACTGTAACCAGTATAAAGGACTTGACTTCACTTTATTGCTAAAATAAAAGCACATCTGTATAGATTTTTTATTTGTTTCAGTTTCCTGTTATATTAATGTATTTCAGTTACAAAATACTTTATGGAACTATTCAGGGAATTTAATTACAGGACATTTGATATTTTTCATGTTTTTGCAGGACACAACTGTCCAAATAAAATTTTCCTTTGCAGAGAAAGACAGGTGGTAACCCAAATTATAATCACCATGAAGTGATCTGGAAAGTTGATGTATTTGTATGTCGTGTATCAGTATAACGAGAACGTAACATTTAAAACACAGAGTCTGCAAGCTCTCTTTTTTAACCTCACATTTTGTGTGCATTCTTTTGTTACCCTATTTTATGAATTGAAAAAATGGTCCTTCTATGACCCCTCAAATGTCAATATATCAAGAAAAACAGAGCATTGAAAACCAATGCTCAAAACGCAGAAGGAAGAATGGGAGAGCATGCCCCCTGCACCTCCCTCACTCCCCGAACATACGGTTGCACAAACATGAAGAAGAGTGAAATCTCTCCAAAGAGCTGGAGCTGTTTGTAAGTGTGTGCTTCCTATGGTGTGGGTGTCTTGTAAGTATGTGCTTCCTATGGTGTGGGTGTCTTGTAAGTGTGTGTTTCCTATGGTGTGGGTGTCTTGTAAATGTGTGCTTCCCATAGTGTGGGTGTCTTGTGGTTTGCAGAATTGACATACTGGCAGTTTCATCATGATCCTGCAGCTATGCCAATATAGTTTAGTTGTTAAAATGCATACCCTCTGCTGCTGCTAAGACATCATTAACACCACTGGAAAAAAATAAGGCAGAAAACTTATCTGACAAACATCAATGATGCCATTTATGAAGTGGTCTAAATAAAAGTTTATATTTTACAATTCAGACAGTCAAATTAAATGCTGGATGGTAACATAGACAGTTGCTATTTTGTTAGCTAGGTTTTTGGCTTAGGTGCATTTTAACTGTACCTCACATGTAAAATGGTTAAACATTTAATTTCTTGCCCAGATGGTTATTTCATACATACTGATTATGAAGTTGTCTTTTAGAACAAAGTCACATAGTGGAATGGTGATGTTAAACAGCTCATGATTAAAAGATTGCTGTGTTATGCCCATTAACAGGGAACGCAGTTGCTCTGTATTGTAGGTTCATATGGCCCTGGGGCCTTTACAAGCCTAGCCATAGGATTACCCTGGTATCGTGCCACCCGACCTTAGTTCACAGTATCTCTGGAGTTGTCTCCTGGTGAATTTTATATTTCCCATCCACTCATCAAGACTTCTCTTGAAGAAGGCCAGTGAGGTGCTCTGTTTGACATGTATGGGAAGTCTGTTCCATAGCATGGGCAGTCTCTGGGTTATGAACCTGTCCCTCCAGCATGTTCTGTTGATTGTGGTAATGAGGTTGAGGTCTCTGGAGTGTGTGGTGTAGAGGGATTGGGATTTTTTTTAGATGTAGCATTTCTAACAGAGCTGGGTCAGACATGGTTTTGTAAGTCAAGCAGAGATTGCCTCTAAGTAGCCGATATGAGAAAGAGAATAGTTGGAGTTTTTGAGTCTATAGGACAAGTGTTTAAGGCCTAGGATCCTCATTGTGAGGTACTTTTGTGGCCTCTCCAGTTGTTGCAGGTGTCTAGTGAGGTACATGCCAAATGGGATATTGTACTCGATGATTGACCTAATGAGGGAAGTGTAGAGGGAGATAATGACCTCTTTCTTCCTGGATGCAAAACCCTTAGTAATGCGACGTGCCATATAGAAGGACTTTCTGACCACAGTGGCAGTGTGGTGGTCGAAAGAGAGGTTGCTGTCAGCCTGTGTTCCTAGATCTTTTATAAGCCCTTCTGTGTTCAGTGGACTACTATCTATGTGGCAATTCATGGGAACTGGGTTTTTCCCAAAGGGGATGACACATTTTTTGGCATTGAGCTTAAGGCCATGAATGTTCTTTGTGTTTCACTGTTGCAGTCATCACATTTGGGTTATCCCTGCCAGGGTAGCCCTCAGTCAGCCCGAATACCAGCGTCTTAGTATTTCTGCATTGGTTGCCATCACTCCAGGACTGATATCAGGTCATCAGTAGTATAAAATAAGGTAGCCAACGCCATTACATCAAACTTTCTTGCCGAGGAGCCCGAGCAGAAGCAGTTCACATGAGTGCCACTCGGCCACTACCTGAGTTTTCATTTTCCGAATTGAAGTTGAAGTCTTCTAAAGCTAAGTACCCCATTGGGAATGCTTTTTTCTTAATCTAACCGATGTCAGAAAAAGTTAATAATTGTTTTGCCTGTGAAAAGCAAATACCACACAGAGACTTTCATTCTTACTGCGTCACTTGCTTAGGCCCAGACCACGATGTCTCCCATTGTTGCTTTTGTGCTTTGTTCAACACCAGAACTATACATTGTCGGGCCCTTATTGTAGCTAAATATTTTCATTCTCAATCTCCATATTGCAAAATGGCTTCAGTAAGCCATCCAACTACCGATCTACTGAAAAAACATAAGGATAAAGACAGAGACAGACCACACAGGTTCAAAACTGCAGACCATGCTTCCATTAAGCTAGTCGCCAGTTCTCAGTGAGGCACTTTCACAGCCCCTGATGCCCACTTCTATGGATTCGCAGGCAGTTACCAAGACCTGTTTGGAGTCCGGTATGCAGCAAGGTTCTTCTTTGACTAAGGATCCTGTGGATGTCTCTACCTTGGATGAGTCCGGAGCCGCTGAGCAGGCACTGGCTTCCGAGGAAGTTCTTCGCACTACCGATACTCGACACAAACCGACAATTTGTTCATGTTTTTATTTTTTTCTAAAACTACTGAGTTTCTAATGCCCAGGGTATGAACTACGCCTAAAAAAAACGACGACCCAAGCTCAGGTACCTGCTTTCATACCTCAGTCTCAAATGCTTAAAATGGTGGAAGACCATCATGCTTATTAGGGGAAGCCAGCCTACCCCTTTTAAAAGAAAGAGACTTGTCCGCAGCAGTTTTATCTGACCAGGAGTCCGATGACTCTGAGGTGTCTGAATATGAAGACATGCAACCCTTGTCTGCTTATGAGGATTCAGATGCAGAAGAATCCATTCCTTCTGCCTCTCCTCCAGAGGATGTTTCATTTGTTGAAACCCTACATACTTTAAGGGAGCATTTCCAGTGGGAGTGTCAGGACTATCCTCAGTCATAAAAGAGACCCAGAGAATTCTTGGATTTACCACAGCACAGACCTTTAGCCATTCCTCCTGTCTTGGATATTGTGGATGATGTCTTTTTGGAATCCAGTTTGAATCCTGACACCCTTCCTCCTGCTCCCAGGAAGCCTGAAAGGTATTACAGAGTCCCTGACTCTCACAAATTTATTTTCAAGAATCTTACTGCTGACCCTGAGGTCATCTCCCAAGGACCTAAAGGAATAAAAACAACCACAGCTAAGAATCCCACCCCCTCGGACAGGGATTCATGAACTTTAGACAGAAGGGGTAAAAAAGTATACACCTCTGCAAATCTTGCCATTAGAGCACTAAATTGTCAGTACCACATGCTGAAGTACCAGCAACATACAATGGAACTCCTCAAACAAAAAATATCTACCTTTCCTGCATGTGTAGAAAATAAAGAATTACAGGAGCTTATGGATTTTGCAAGCCAAGTTACTAAACACACCTTGCAATGTAGCTTTGATGCCCTAGAAGCATCTTGCAGGGCAGCAGTCTTAGAAGGCATGCTTGGCTCAAGGAACAGACCTTGCCAGACCATGTCAAATCAAAACTATTGAATGCACCATTGAACAAAGACAATTTGTTTGGCACCAAGGCAGAAGAGGTCTTAAAAAAGATGGAGGAAAAAGCTAATTCTATGCAGACAGTTAAAGACTTCTTACAGGTCCAGCCTCCGAGGTTCAGTAGGCATTGCCCCTCCAAGCACTGGTCCTTTCCGGCCCCCTCCAGGCCAGCTCAGATAAGACCTAGGGGAAGCAGACCCCCACCCCCCGACAGCAGTCCCAGGGAATGCATAGATCTAAGCAATGGAGTTCCTCCACTTCAAAATCAGGGAGTGCCAAGCCACCCCCTTATGGAAAGAACTCACAATGACTTTACACCTCCACCCCTTACCCCTGCCCACCTGCTTGTACCCCTAGGAGAAAAACCCTCCTCCCATGCAAAAAACTGGGCCTCTATTACCTCTATTACCAATGACCGAGGAGTTCTCAACATAGTGTCCCAGGGATACAAATTTTATTTCCACACTCTGCCAACCCCAAAAGGGTTCCCAGATCTTCCTCCAAACCAGTGGGTAGCGGCCAAAAAACAAGTCCATTCCCTGGTCTCCATGAGGGCAGTACAGCCTGCTCCTGCAGACCAGATAGGCCACGGTTTTTATTCCAGGCTTTTCTTGGTACCCAGAAAAGAGGGCACCTGGCAAAATGCTCACCCTCCAGCAACTTCTTCCTATGCTATCCAAGGATGCCTGGTTAGTCACCCTAGAAGTAAAAGAGGCATATCTAGACATCCCAATCAGGGATTCTTGCAGGAAATATTTACGTTTCAGGGCAGGAGCTATGCACTTTCAGTTCTCTGTGCTTCCCTTTGGCTTATCCACTGCTCCCAGAGTTTTCACAAAATGCCTGACTCCAGCCATTGCTTTTTGCAGACAAAGGAATATTCAAATTTACCCCTACTTAGATGACTGCCTGATTCAGGCAGACAGTCAGGAAAAGCTGTTACAGCACCTGGCATTTGTAAAGGACCTGCTGACCTCTCTGGGATATACTATCAATGAAAAGAAATCAAAACTAGTCCCCACATACAAAATTGTATTCCTGGGAGCAAGCCTGGACACAGCATCCCAGATGGCATTCCTTACTCCAGAAAAACAAGCCTACCTGACAGGCTACTTCTCTCAACTACCCACCAGACCCCAGTTATCGGCAAGGAAAATCCTGCAAGCTCTGGGGTTCATGGCCTCCTGCATTCTACTCATTCCATATGTCAGACTGCATATGAGGAAACTACAATGGTACCTAAAAAGCCTTTGGTGTCAACACTCTCAAGACCTGGAAACTATCATACCTATGATACCCTGTCTATGGAAAGATTTTCTTTGGTGGGCAGCAGCATGCAACCACAACAAGGGGCTTCCCTTCTCACAACCCCACGCCACCCAGACCCTAACCACAGATGCATCAGATTATGCCTGGGGTGAACACCTGGATGGCAGGTGCATTCAGGACCACTGGAGCCCAAATCAAATACATCTGCACATCAACCAAAAAGAGATTCTAGCTGTTCAGCATGCTCTCAAAGCTTTCAGAGCCCTACTCTTCCCGGGGCCTCTAGTGATCAAGACAGACAACACCACAGTGATGTGGTACATCAATAAGCAGGTGGGAACTCACTCTTATCCTCTCTGCAGGCTAGCCATGACCCTCTGGCTCATGGCTTCAGCCATGCAAGTTCACCTACTAGCACAATTCCTGTCAGGCTCCCAAAACATTCTGGCAGACAACTTAAGCAGAAACCTGCTATAGACCCACACGAGTGGCAACTAGACCACAGAGCCTTCCACCTTGTAACCTAGAAATGGGGCACCCCGAAGGTGGACCTCTTTGCCTCCCACAACAATCACCAGCTCAGCAAATTCTGCATGAGGGGAACCTCACAGCAAGGCCTGGAAAGTGGATGCCCTATTCTTCCAATGGGTAAACCTCTCGATTTTCATAGGTTGGTACTGGGCTATCTGCCCGAAGGCATATATTAGCCCAGCCATGTTGTGCGGAATTCACTGCCCCTTTAGTAGCTCCCTAGACCCTTGTGCTAGCAGCTAGTACCCTTGGCCCCTATCTAGTAGTGCTGTTGGTGTGATCCCCGGTGTGAACTTTCTGTTACCCATCCACTCATCAAGGTTCCTCTTGAAGAGTGATAGTGAGGGACACTGTCTTATGTAGATCGGGACCCTGTTCCATAGTAAGGGAAGTCTCTGCGAAGGGAATCTATCCCTCCAGCATGTTCTATTCATTGTTGTGTTGAAGTTTATATCCCTAGAGCGTGTAGCTCAAGTAGATTTGGTTTTGCTAAGATGGAGCATGTTCAACAATTCTGGGTTGGACATGGCTCTGTACGTTAGACAGAGATCACCTCTCAGAAAGTGGTATGCAACAGAGAACAGTCAGCTTTTTCAATTATGCTGCATAGGGCTACTGTTTGAGGCCAGTAATCCTCTTGGTTAGGTACCTCTGTGGTCTCTCCAGCTGCTGGAGATGTCTAGCCAGGTACATTCCAATTGGTGCATTGTACTCAATAATGGGTCTGATGAGGGAAGAGTAGAGGGGCACCATTACATCCTTAGATCTTGATGCGAACCCTTTCGTGATCAGATGGGTCACATAGAAGGATTTTCTAACCACTTTGGCAATAATTATCAAAGGAAAACTGACTATCTACTTGGGTCCCTATATCCCTTATTTCTTCTTCAGATTTCAGAGGATTACCTCCTATGTTGTAGTTTGCGGGTACTCTGTTTTTTCCAAAGGGGATTAATATGCATTTTTTTGCATTTAGCTTGAGACCATGGCTTTGACACCATGCATCAGTCTCATTTAGGCCCTTCTGGAGGATCTCCATGTCAGCCAGAGACTCTATTATAGCACCCAGTTTGCAGTTGTCCACAAACTTAGTCAGCCACAGCCCTTCCATGCTTGCTTGTACTTCTGAGAAGTATATGCCAAACATGAGGGGCCCCAGGACACAGCCCTGAGGCACACCACTCATTACTGGTCTGGATTCGGACATAGATCCCGCTACTCTTACTTTATGGGATCTGTCTGAGAGCCAGTTTGCAATCCATCTTGTGACGTAAGGGTTTATGCCCAGGCTGGTGAGCTTATCAATAATACCTGAATGTTCATCGTGTTTCACTGTTGCAGTCCTAACTAATGGGGTATCCAGCACCCGGTAGCCCTCGATCGGCCAGAATACGAAAGGTAAGTAAAAAGTATGTCGGCTGCCGTCGGTTGTAAAGGACACCAGGGCGTCTGATACAGAAGGAGGTGGCTGACGTCACTTCCTCAGTCTTTCCTGCCACGGAGCCCGAAGCAGAAGCTTTTCATGCATGAGTGCCGGTCAGTGGATTAACGTGGTTGGTTTCTGACTACAAGAGTTGAAGTCTGCTACAGCTAAGTACGCCATTGGGGATCCTCTTTTCTTGCCTTAACGAATGTCATAAAAAGCCTGGATTGAGTCCGAGTCCCTTAGGCTTTCGGCCTCCAGTTTGTCTTCCAACCTGTTGCCGGCCACCTCTTCTGCTGGAACCGGTACCGCTAAGCTGACTCCGGGGTCCGAGGCTTCCATTTTGCGCTCCGACAGCAAACTTCTTTCTTCCACTCCTGCTGTTCCTTTGGCAGTTGCCAGGCCTTCCGAGTCCTTCGGGCTTGCAGGTAAACCTTCCATTCGTAAGCCTGTGAAAAGGCAGGCTCCAGTTCCTTCTAGTTCCCCTCAATCCCAAATGGTTAAAATGGCTAATGATTTGTTAACTCTTATTAGGGGTTCTCTGCCTCATCCTCCCAAAAGGAGTAGGGATGTTTCTCCTGAGGTTTTGTCCTGTTCAGAATCAGACATGCATGAAATGGACGTGCCTTCATTGAAGGTTGCGTGTCAAGCTGGCACCTCGGCACTGTAAAAATCTACTGCCAATCGTTAGCGGACCGGAGTTCCGCTGTGGCGACCCCTAACCGGGAAAAGCTGAAAGAAGAAGAAGAAGGATCGGATTCTTCCAGCATTTCTGCTGATGAAGAGGAATTTTCTCAGGCTTTTTCTCCCTTTGAGGATTCAGATGCAGAGGAGTCCATCCTTTTGGCCTCTCCTCCAGAGGATTTCTCTTTTGTTGACACTTTAACTATCCTTAGGGAACATTTTAAATGGGAAAGCCAGGATTATCCCCAATCTAACAAACGGACTAGGTAGTTTCTGGATCTTCCTCAGCATAAGCCTCTTGCTATTCCCCCTGTGTTGGAAGTTGTTGATGTTTATCTGGAGAATTCCTTGTCTCCAAATTCAGTTCCCCCTGCTCCCAGGAAACCTGACAGGTACCACCGAGTCCCTGAAGCTCATCTGTTTCTTTACAGAAACCCGTTGGTGGATCCAGATGTTATTTCTCTGGGCCCTAAAGGAGTTAAGGCCACTGTTACCAGGAATCCTGTTTCTTTGGACAGGGAATCTAGAAACCTAGATAGGTGGGGCAAGAAAGTTTATGCCTCTACCACCCTAGCTATTAGGACTACCAATTGCCTTTTTCATATGCTGAACTACCAACAGCACACCTTGAAGGCTATTAAGTCTAAGATAGTAAGTGTACCTCTTTTAGCAGAGAGTAAAGACATGCAGGATTTGTTGAATTCAGCCACTCTGGTCAATAAGCATTCTTTGCATTGTGGTTTTGACATCCCTGAGGCCTCCAGTAGGTCTACGGCTACTAGATCTGTTATTAGAAGGCACGCTTGGCTCAGAGAACAGCCTCTTCCAGAATGTGTCAAGGCTAAGCTTTTAGATGTACCTTTGCATAAAGACAGTCTTTTTGGCAGCAAAGCTGAGGTGGTGCTTAAGAAGATGGATTATAAGGACAAGTCCATGCAAACTGTTAAAGATTTTCTGCAAGTTCAACCCCCTTGCTTTAGCAGGAATTACCCTTCCAAGAGTTGGACCTTTCCTGATACCAACAGACAGAACCATTCCAGGACTAGAGGTTACAAATCTTCTAGGGGGCAAGCAGCTACCCCTCAAAAGTCTAGGCTGTGGCAGGCTTCCACTTCTAAGGCAGGAAGCCCCAAGCCTGCATCTCAATCAAAACACTCTCAATGACTTTTTACAACTTCTGCCTGTTCTTGCTTGCCTGGAGAGTCCTTTAGGGGGAAGGTTGGCCCTTTTTTCAGATGTCTGGGCCTTTATCACAGATGACAAGTGGGTGCTCAGAACTGTGTCCCTAGGGCACAAGTTTTCCTTCCACACCTTTCCAGCTCCCAAGGGATTCCCAGACATTCCTCCAAACCAAAGGGCAGAAGTAGAAAAACAAATGTTGTCTTTGTTTTATCTGGGAACAATAGAATCAGTTCCTGTTCAGCAGGTAGGCCAGGGCTTTTATTCTAGGCTTTTCCTAGTTCCAAAAAAAGAAGGCACCTGGCGTCCTATCCTAGATCTTTCCATTCTGAACTCTTTTCTAGTAATTCCAACGTTCAAAATGCTCACTCTGCATCAGTTGCTACCAATGCTAGAAAAGGATTCCTGGCTGGTAACCTTGGATCTTAGAGGCTTATCTGCACATTCCTATCAGGGAAAGTTGCAGGCAGTACCTCCGTTTCAGAGTGGGCGAGCTACATTACCATTTCTCTGCGCTGCTCTTTGGCTTATCTACTGCTCCCAGAGTCTTCAAAGGTGCCTGGCCCCAGTCATTGCTTTTTGCAGACAGAAGAAAATTCAGATTTACCCATACCTGGACTGTCTGATTCAAGCAAGTTCTCAGGAACAGCTATTAAAGATCTGGAATTCGTAAAGACTCTTCTCTCTTCCCTGGGTTACACCCTCAATGTGGAAAAATCAAAAATGGTACCATCCAAGGAGATAACATTCCTGGGAGCGAGTCTGAACACAGCCGCCCAGATGATATGTCACCCAGGAGAAGCAGACAACTCTTTCAGTTTACTTCAAGGACTTGGCAAGCCTGTCCCAGCTCCCTGCAAGGAAATACCTGCAAGCTCTGGAGTACATGGCCTCTTGCATTCTCATGATTCCATATGCAAGACTGCTTATGAGGAAATTGCAGTGGTACATCAAGAACATTTGGTGTCAACACACACAGGACCTGGATGTGATAATTCGTCTGCTTCCATCTCTGCAGGTGGAGTTTCTATGGTGGGCAACAGCCTGTCTACAAAACAAAGGCATGCCCTTTTGGACACCTCCTGCCACTCAAGTTCTGACTACAGACGCATCGGACTACACCTAGGGAGCCAACTGAATGGCAGATGCATACAGGGAACTTGGAATGCCCAGCAGATGCACCTGCATAGAAAAGAAGGTAGGAAGGTGTATGGACTGATTAAGAGTCAGGCTAGAAACCACCTTAGGCATAAAGGAGAGGTAGGTTCTTGCTGTTCAACAGGCCTTAATAGCTTTCAAGCATTTTCTTTCTCCAGGGACCCTGTTTGTAAGAACAGACAACACCACAGTCATGTGGTACATCAACAAGCAGGGAGGGACTCACTCTTACCCCCTGTGCAGACAAAGCATGAATCTTTGGTCCAGCATCCCTGGACCTGCATCTCCTAGCTCAGTTTCTTCCAGGAAGACTCAATGTTTTGGCAGACCAGTTGAGCAGGTGAACCCTGGATCCCCACGAGTGGCAGCTGAACAGAACAGTTTTTTACAGAATCATTCAATGTTGGGGCGCACCTCAGGTGGATCTTTTCTTCTCCACAGACAACCATCTTCTCCCTCTCTTTTTCACCAGACAGCATACAGCAAGGCCTGGAGAGTGGATGCTCTGTCCTTCCCTTGGACGCTGCTGTCAGTTTATGCCTTCCCATCTCTTCCTCTTCTTCCCAGAGTAATACTGAAGATCAGGGATGAACGTCCAAGGACTATTCTCATAGTTCCGGACTGGCCCAGACAGCATTGGTATCCACTGCTTTGCAGTCTCTCCCAATTCCCTCCTTGGCATCTTCCTCTGAAGCCAGATCTTTTGGTTCAGGAAAGGGGAAACATTCTATATCCTCATCTTCAGTCTCTTCATTTGACAGTTTGGCTCATTGTACGACTCCTTCCTTATCTTCTTCCCTTTCCCAACAGATGGTTGACGTGCTGAGGGTGGCCAGGAGGCCAAGCACTAGGAAATAATATGCTGACAAATGGGAAAGGTTCTCTCAATGGATGCAGGCTAGAGGGGAGTCAGCTTCTCAACATACCCCTCCTCTGATCCTGGAATACCTGGCTGATTTGCTTCAGGGTGGTCTTTCTTTTTCCTCTATCAGGATCCATGCTTCAGCCATCTCTACTCAATGTTCTCTTGAACAGCCCATTTTCTCTCATCCCCTGATGTAAATGTTTCTCAGAGGTGCTTGCAATTTAAAAGCTCCCAGAAGAGCCCTTACTCCAGCCTGGGATCTTAAATGTGTTCTACAGAAACTCACTCTTCCTCCATTTGAGCCAGCTGCCACTGCAGATTTAAAGTTTCTCTCTTGGAAGACTGCCTTCCTCTTGGATATAACTTCAGCAAGGAGGGTTTCGGAGCTACAAGCTTTGATGGCTGTGGAGCCTTTTCTTATTTTCCATGCAGATAAGGTCTCTCTGAGAACCAGCCTCTCCTTTATGCCTAAGGTGGTTTCTAGCCTGACTCTTAATCAGTCCATATGCCTTCCTACCTTCTTTTCTAATCCTCGAAGTAAAGGTGAAAGGATCCTACATTCTCTTGATGTGCACAGACAGCTCAGGTTTTACCTGGGTGGGACTAAAGACCTTCGGAAATCAGCACAGTTGTTGGTCACTTTTGCCCCTGGAGCTCAGGGCAAGGCTATTTCTAAGCAAACCATTTCCAAGTGGATTGCACATTGCATCTCCTTTTGTTATTCCTTTCATGGCAAGGTTCCTCTGCAAGGGGTTAGGACCCACTCAACTAGAGCAGCTTCCACTTCTGCAGCCTTTTAAGGGGTGTCCCTACTAAAGTTATTTTGGAGGCTGCCACTTGGTCTTCTGTTTACATTTTCACAAAACATTATAATTTGTCTCTGTTTTCCAGAGCCAGGGCAGGGTTTGCCACAGATGTGTTGCAGGGCATTATCTCCAACCCTTGATTCTGTTGGTTCCTCCTCCCTTTTCTCTGGGCTTTGGTAATCAACCCATTAGTTAGTTCTGCAACAGTGAAACATACTGAACATAGTACAGCTGTGTACACTTACCATAAATGTAGATGTTCGAGTGTATTCACTGTTGCGGTCCTGGTTTCCCTCCCTCCTTCCCCCTTTTTGGTCCTCTCCTATTCTCTTTACCTGAGGCACAGGCTGAATTTGGTTTAGCCTTATTTCTGAGGGCTTCTGATTGTTTTGGGAAGAAAGACTGAGGAAGTGGCGTTGGCTGCCTCCTTTTGTATCGAATGCCCTGACGTCCTTTACAACTGATGGCAGACAACGTCATTTTTACTTACCTTTGGTATACTGGCCGATCGAGGGCTACCAGGAGCTGGATAACCCATTAGTTAGGACTGCAACATTGAATACACTCAAACATCTACATTTATGGTAAGTGTACACAACTGTACTATCTATGCATTTCCCCCACTACCACTAATTTCAAGGGTACTGCTCAAAATAAGGGAGGAAAAACCGAGGGCAATCTTGATTGTCCCAGACTGACCACGCCAGCACTGATACCCACTGCTGTGTAGCCTGTCACCCCTGCCACCATGGCACCTACCTCAGATCCCAATACTCCTGACCCAGAATAATGGAGAATTCATGCATCCACAATTGCAGACCCTGAACCTGGCAGCCTGGCTTATTCCCTGACCTCTCCTCCAGCTGCCAGCCTAAGCAAACAAATCCTAGATGTTATACATGAGGCTAGACACCCCAGCACTAGAAAATCCTAAGCTGACAAATGGAAAAGGTTTTGCATCTGGATCCAGGCTAAGGGAGCTGAAGCAGCACAGCCCTCCCTACCTCTCATCCTGGATTATCTAGCAGACCTACTACACAGGGGTCTATCCTTCTCTTCTTTTAAAATTCATGCCTCGGCCCTCTCTGCTGATTACAGCACAGAGCCACCTCTTTTCTCACACCCTCTCATCAAACAGTTCCTAAGAGGTGCTAACAATTTAAGGCCGCCCAGAGGAGCTCCTACCCCAGCTTGGGACCTTAACTTTGTGTTGGAAAAGCGCACATTATCCCGCTTTGAGCCAACAGCTTCAGCTGAGTTAAAATTCCTCTCTTGGAAAACAGCCTTGCTTCTGGCCATCACTTCAGCTAGAAGAGTATCAGAGCTACAAGCACTCATGGCTGCAGAGCCCTTCATCATTTTCCACCTGACAGGGTCTCCCTCAGGATTAATCCAACTTTCATGCCTAAAGTGGTGTCCAGTGTTGCTCAACCAATCTCAACCAATCAATTTGTTTGCCCACCTTTTTCCCTAACCTACAAAACAAAGGGGAAAGAATTCTGCATTCTCTAGATGTGCACAGACAGCTCAGATTCTACCTGGATAGGACTAAATCTGTTATGAAAATTGACCAATTGCTAGTCAGCTTTGTGGCAGGGGCAGAGGGCAAGGACATATCTAAACAAACAATCTCCAAATGGATAGCACACTGCATCCATTTCTGCTACAAACACCATGGGAAACTGCCCCCTAAGGGGGTCAGGATGCATTCCTCCAGGGAAATCTCCACCTCTGCAGCTTTCCACAGATGGGTCCCTACCAGGGACATCCTGGAGGCTACAACATGGACTTCTGTTCATACCTTCACCAAGCTTTACCACCTGTCTATCTTCTCCAAATCCAGGGCAGGCTTTGCAATCACAGTCTAGCTGGGCATCCTAGCCAGCCCCCAGTC
>NC_056747.1:23982837-24030337 GCF_019279795.1 Protopterus annectens
CCATAACACCAGAGGGATGCACTGTATTTTTTTTTGGGGGGAGGTAGGAGGCAGACACTATTCTTATTTATTTATTCTCATAGACATTTGTCGTTTTTCCTCAGGCCATCATTGAAAAGGGTCTCCTTTGGCCTCATTTGACCAAACCTTGTAAAAGGAATGAAATAGGTACAACAAATACATTAATACATAACTTAATTGTTGGGTGGATAAACAGATAAAATTGCATTCCAGCAATTTATGAAGGCCACTCCTGTTGAATTCCAGGGTAATGTCCAACAATAATGCCACTGTACTGCTACAGGATATGCTCATGACGTTTCCCTAACCTGACCTCCTGACATCCCTGTTTTCATTTTGTTTTGCTTAACCTAATAACATTTTGGGAAAATAGACAACAGCATTCAAGTTAAGATGATATTGCATGTAAAATGACAAATATATTACTTTTTCCTGGAAAAGAATGTAACTTTTGGTTTGCATTTCAAATTATTTCTTTGTGAAATGAATGGCAAAACCTGAGCATCCGGCTATATAAATAATAACTGGCCATTTCTATGTAAATGTGGGATGAAATTGAACTAATTTCTCTATATATCATGACTCTTAGCTATAAAATGCATTTAGCTGAAGTGGAAGTGTGTGTGCGCATGTGTGTGTGTGTGTGTGTGTGTGTGTATGTGTGTGTGTGTGTGTGTGTGTGTGTGTGTGTGTGTGTGTGTGTGTGTGTTGGGTCACAAGTCCAGTGCCAACAAAAGTCTGTATTCAGGAGAAATAAATATTTTTACTACTGATGTATTGACAACTCAGTGAAGAGGTATTTTGGGCTATTGTTGTACTCTGCATACTCAACAAAAGTTCACCATAGTACCCAAAATGAAAACGAAGTTTACTACAAACTATCAGACCGTGGCAGTTAAGGTCCTTGGACTGAATCCACTGGTGCTTATGTGTCAGTCACCCTTTGGGACTTCATTATTAAATATTCATGTAATGGTAACAGGATGCTTGGCTCCGAAGCACATGCATAAGACTGCAATTCTAACTTCAGAACTCCTAGTGAGCAAGAATATGTTAATTTGTCTCCACAAGTGTAACTATAGAACTTCACGTGCAACATTCTCTGAATCTGATCCACGTCTTCAGCCACTTGAAACCGCAACATGGTACAAATGGAAAAGTTATTTTTTTCACTGTGAAATATGTTTTTACTTTTGAAATAATGAGAACTTAGTATACACATATTCTGGACATTAGTTTTACCCAACCCTTTGTGCTGAAGTCACACAGCTTTCAGGTGGAGACTAATCTTAGTGCCAGACTGTAATGACAAAACTCTCTAAAACACAGGATTTACTAGCTCTATATCAGGTGCAAAATGTCAGGTCTCAATATAAAAATAAGGGGCATCTAATGAAGGGCTTTTGAGCCAAAATGCACACATACTGTCCCACAGATCGTACAATTTGGAGTATTGTGAATTGTGCATCTGAGCAGATTTTGTCCTCTTTTTGCTGGATTTGACTCCTTTCTTCAGTCCCTTTAAACACCAGGAATGTGTGTTTAGAGTACTTAAATTGCCATGTAAAATCTGAGACAATGGCTTTAAGGTTTTGATTTCAATACATATTGTTAATTACACATAACTGAGTTGGGCAGTATCTGAGGGCCAATTTGGAACATATTTAGTGATTATCTTGTGTGAGAAGGTAATCTGCTTATGTTCTGGGGTGTAAATTACTTATGACTGAAATTAGTTTGGCAGTGCTTGGGGGCCTTCTTGGAACATTGCTAACGGCTTAATGGAAAGTTGCATTCGGATTGGTTGTTTCAATTTCTTTTTGTAAAGATTGCTCATTTTGTTTGCCTTGCTCTGTCTGTGTCTGGAATGCTGCGAGCTGTGCATCTGAGCTCTTGCTGGAGCCAGCTTTTACCTGTTTTTTTCTGATTTGGTTCCTTTCTTCATTCTCTTCAAACCCCATACAAGTGCATTTTAATTAGTTAAACCATAACTTAACATCTGAGATAACATTTTTTACTTATCTGAATACATCTTACTAATTGGGCATAACTTACTTTTGCCAGGGCCATCTTGGAACTTTGCTAGCAATTATCTTGTGAGAGAAGGCAACTTGCTTTTCTGAGACTTTAGTTTATTGTTGACTGGGAGTAATATTTTGGCAGCATTTGGAGGTTATCCTGCAACAGTGCTAGTGCTGGACTCCTATTAGTTGCTTTCTGTGCCCCGCAGTGCTACTGCACAGGTACCAGTTAAGTAAGTGGACGTAATCCTGAAACAGTGCTAATGCTGGACTCCTATTATTGCTTTCTGTGACCCTCAGTGCTACTGCGTGGGTGCCAGGTAAGTAGATTCCTCTTTTCTGTAGCAGTTGCTGTACCAGCTGTGTTGTTCCCACATCGTGCATGTGGCTTCACTAAACTGCTCATAACTGCTTCGAATGAGTTGTGCCTTCACTTACCATCTTTCTCATTCCAGAACATACATCTAGCCAGGCTATGAACAGTATATCTTCAGCCCTTAGCTCAAACCAAATCCAAGACTACTTCTGCAAGGTGGAAAGTAAACCTGCTTGTATCTGTTCTGTTGCCGGCCTTATAGCACTTGGAACTCTCAGGCAGGGTTGGAACTGCAATATGCCCACAGAAAGTCAACCTTTTGGCATGAAGAATTCAGTCTGTAAGAGGTGCAAATGTTTACACAGTCTGCAGGCATCCCTCTCAGTAAGGTGATTTGTGAACACCAGATACTACTAGTAACACCTCATTTCAGCCACAATCAAGTGACTGATGCTGCGGCTGTGAAAAGTCACTACCAGAACCTCTTAAGAACAAGACCACCAGGTATCGGCAGATGTCCAGCACCACATCAGCACCATTCACCACATTAAAGGGTCACCAGGAGACAGGCCATAGAATGTCCATTACCTCAAATTCCATGAGTAAAACAATAACGTCTTAGTAACTGTGGATTCTGTTGTAAGGCACACTGACTCCACACTCACAAGACAGGACAAAGGCAGGGTTACAGTTGTTTTTCTGGTGTTAGGCTCATTATATCACAAGGGCTCTGAAGTCCCTCTCACCATTCAAAATATGATTGACCTAGTATTAGACCATGTGGTTGTGAAGGGACTTGAGGTGCATAACCCTGAGGGACGTGTATAGAGACATGTCATATCCCACCATGCAAGGGTCCTGTGCAGACAAGATAATTGTCTTAAGGTGTATTGTGTTTTCACTCAGAATGTTACCTATATGAGAAAAGATGACTGACATCAGTAATTAGCTTTGTACTTACTGATTTTCTGTGTGGGGACAGGGGGTTTCCAGTATCTGTCTGCATAGGATGAGATGATTGACATTCCACCTTGCTTCTCTGGGGATGGCCTACAGCTCTTTTTACATAACCTCTGCACTCTTGCTAAAGCCCTTGAAGATTTCACAGAACCCTTTTAGCTGGAGTTCAGCTAATGCAAATCCCAACATAGCAGGTAATCAATGTGACCATTTCTAACCTTAAAATGGGGGGTCATATCACACTGGCTGTAGTCAGTGTCATCAGTCTTTTCAACAAATTTCCCCCTCCTCAGGTTGTACTGCAAGTTGAACAGACAACCATTGGATTAACTATTGAGATTGGGCTTCATTGTAAAGATAGCACCCCCCCTGGTTTTGCACCTATCATGTATTCAAGCCTAATGGAAACTGTAGTGGTATTTCCATATTTGTCACAAACTATATGACCTCTAGACAGGTTCTCAGAGCCCCACCAACTGAACTAATAGAACTCAGCTTTATCCTGAACAGCACAAACTGCTGTAGGACACCCTTCATGCCCTCCAAAGAACACCCGAAATTCCGAAATGTAATTGATGAACTATTACCAAAACATTCTTTATAATGGGAAATTTCAACATCTAGAGCAGCTATACTTCCAATGTTTGCTACTGTAGATGTTCTTAAAGGTAGTAAATAAGAATTCTTTGGAACAGATGGCTAATAAACCATCTAGAGGTCATGATGTTCTTGTCCTGCCGCTAGTACTATAGCCACTACATGTAACAGCCCTCTAGGAGGCTATAAAACAACACTCAGTAGTGTTCTTAAAATGTCAAAAACGGTGCCACCAACTTAGGCCCAGTAGGCCCAGCAAATGAGTTAGCAGAGAAACGTAGTGCAGACTTTGCCCCCGAATAATTCTACAAATTACCAAGTCTCTTAATTCTTCTGATACCACAAAAGAACTCATAAGGCAGGTGTAATTCATTTGTAATGAAGTTTAATGAATTATGCTAAGTAGCACCTCATAATGCCAATCTATGGCAACTTGTTACTTTTTTTTTTAATTCTCTCTTAGTTTTGCAATTTTTTTGTCTTGTATTATTGTGACTTCTTGCATTTATATTTGTATTTTTGTATTCATGTATTTTTCTGGAGCTTTTCTCCCCAGGACTCCTTTGAAACTGGGCTTTTCATGGCCCAATTGGACCATCCTGGCAAACAAACTGCAAACAAATTGCAAATAAATAAATGAATACTCTCTAAAACCAAAAAAACTGCTTCAATAGGGTGTAATAGTTGACCTATATGCGTAATATACAGTGTCAAAACTGCCTTTATGGAGCCTCTTCTTAAATTGTTTAAGCCTAACAGTAGTGTATGTCTTTGAAGTTCAGCAGACTGCAGAGGTGATGCCTCTGCTCAATGGTAGCCCTACCACTGACCCAGAAGAGACATAAGCCTGAGTAATCTGTTTTGCAAAGCCATTGAACAGATTATATCAGACCTCAAAAACTAATCATGTCAGCCCCACATCAACTTAACTTTCTCAAAGGGACATCCTGTCTTTTCAGTTTAGTCGACTTCTTTGAGAAGATCACCTAGGCTGATGACAGTGGTCATTCTGTTCACACAACTTATTTGGATCAAGGCAAATCATTTGACACTAGAGCATGCCACATACTGGCATTGTAAACATGCTAAATCCCTTGAAAGCAGATCCATATATGGTGAGATGGATGGCCAAATGTCTGACGTATAGAAACTACATAGTTAATGTGGCAGGCACCTCCTCAGAAAGTAGAAAGGTAACTAGTGGTATGCCCCAGGGGCTTGCATTGGGACCCTTCCTGTTTGTCATCTACTTCTTTGATCTCCTGACCACAAATCAGAACCTTTGGTTAAGTAAGTTTGCAGATTACTACAAACTGAGTATTTTCTGTCAAATTTCTATCTGATACCTTTTTATTATAGCAGGAAATAACCCTTGAAATCAAGCAGTGTACCAAAAATGGCTAAAATTAAATGCAAAAGTGTAGCATTTCAGATGTGGTAACAAACCTCTCCCTTGGTGTACAATATAATGCATATCCCACTACAAAATGATAATGTAGTTGGGGATCTTAGACCTTGAGTTGATAATTTCATCTCCTTTCATCACCACGTGGCAGCAGGGATCTTAGACCTTGACTTGATAATTTCATCTCCTTTCATCGCCACGTGGCAGCAGGGATCTTAGACCTTGAGTTGATAATTTCATCTCCTTTTATCACCACGTGGCAGCAATAGTAAGAAAATCATTCTTTTTAGCAGAATTAATATCTAAAGGCATATAATCCTGGTCAAAAGACATTATGTTCCTCTTTATGCAGACATGTCTGTTTCAAATGTACCTTTCTAGAAAGTTCAGCAACTGGAAACGGAGCAGAAGTTTTGAACCAAGAAGACTGTTGAGCTGAAGTTCCTGCACTTCCAGGATTGGCTGGAAACGCTATGCCTTTCTTCAGTTTCTTTTATTTATTTATTTGTCATTTGTTAACGGGTTAGTCCAACTGAGCTTTTGGTCCATTGTCAGTGGAGGCACGAGGAGAAAAGCTGGAGACATACAGATAAAAAGCATTAAATATAAATAGCATAATTAAACAAGATACAAAAGGTAGACATGCACGGCAAACATAGGTTCGATAAAAGCCAATAATAAAGCACAATATGAGGAAGTTTAGTTAACTATGTTTTCCCTTTAAATAGCAAAGTAATAACAGGTTGGTCTTTTAAACAGAGTGAGAGCGGCTACACAAGGCAGTGTACAGAGAGCAGATGTTAGAAGATGAGTAGTGGACTATATGAAGAGACAATGAAAAGTCCTTACCTAAAGTGAAGAAGATCAGCTGTTAATAAAGAAGGATAAAGTCAGGAGGATTTAGGCAGGGGCAGCATCTGCAGTCCAAAAGATATATTTTAAGATCAGTTCTGAAGCAATTAGTATTAGTGATACTGCACGGGTATTTAGGGAACGTTTGTTCCAAGCTTGTGATGCTGAGTTTTTGTATAAGAGTTTGCCAATGCTTTTATTAGGGTTATAAATATCAAAAAGGTTCTGGTCAGAGCTGCGAAGAGAATGAGCTGGTGAATAAAGGGATATCATGGTTAAGAGAGCGGGGGAGGCTAAGGGTTTATTTAGTTGTGTGTGAGTGAGTAGTAGCTGGGGGAATTCAAGCCATTTTAGTTGGCTTAAGGCAAGACAGTGGTGTGATTTATATGGTTGTTTACTGGCAAATCTGGCTATATTGTTGTAGATTTGCTCAAGTTTGATTAGTAGGGATGATTGGAGATGTGAAAAGATTGGAGAGGCGTAGAGAAGACATGGAAGGAGGAAGGCTTGAGCTAGTGTGGTTTTGGAATCGGGGGCCAGGAGTTTTTTATGTCTAAAGAGAAGATCCATTTTTTGATGAGAGATGTCATCAGAAAAAGAGATGAGGGTAGAGTTGTATGGGTACTGTATCAGAGTGGAGGTTGGACAGGAAGAATGCAGGTTATTGGTGAAGTTATTGAAAAGAAGAGGACCTAGGATCGAGCCTTGGGGGATGCTGCTCTGAACTGGTAAGAAAAGGGAGCAGGTAGACTGCCATTTAATTGATTATAGCCTGTTGGATAGATAGCCGGAGAACCAGACAGTTGTAGAGGATGAGAAGTTGAGATCAATTACTTTAGCATTAAGCTTGGAGTAAGACACAGTATCAAAAGCTGTAGCGAGATCAAGGAAAAGGCAAGAAACAAGAAGGTTGTTATTCCTAGTTTCGGAGACAGTCTGTGTGAAGGACAGGAGGCCTGTGGAAGTACTATGATTTGGCCTAAAACCAGAAGGTTATTGTCAATTAGGTATTTAAGGAGCTGGTTATATATGCATTTTTCAGTATAGGCTCTTGAGTGGTAACTTATGCCTTGTAATCTACATCATTAGGGTCCCCGTCCTCCTTTCTGCAGCATTAGGGGCCTCATCCTGCTTTCTACACCATTAGGGCCCCCATTCTCCTCTACATTATTAGGGTCCCCTGTCATCCTTTCTATACCATTAGGGCTTCCTGTCCTCTCTACACCATTAGGGGCACCCATCTTCCTCGATCTCCTGTATCTTCATAATTCAGATAGCACCATTAGGGGCACCCATCTTCCTCGATCTCCTGTATCTTCATAATTCAGATAGCACCATTAGGGGCACCCATCTTCCTCGATCTCCTGTATCTTCATAATTCAGATAGCACCATTAGGGGCACCCATCTTCCTCGATCTCCTGTATCTTCATAATTCAGATAGCACCATTAGGGGCACCCATCTTCCCCGATCTCCTGCATCTTCATAATTCGATAGCACCATTAGGGGCACCCATCTTCCTCAATCTCCTGCATCTTCATAATTCAGATAGCTTCACTGATGCCAGAACTGTGGACTTAAATCTCCAGCAGCACGTAGAAACAATGCAGTGGGGTTACAAATTTTTTACCCAATTTCTGCCACATTTCTGGAATAACTTTCTCTGCAAGTTAAACAAAGTGGCGCCTTAGTATCCTTCAAACTAAAGCTGGATGATTGGATGGGTCCCCATAAATTTACTTTGCAATGAGCCTGTTCTGCCCTTCTGTAATGAGCATGCCGTTGTATACCGTAGTCTCCACAAGTCATGTCAATAATCACTGAATGTACTATGTTCTTCATCTGTAACTATGTTTGTAATATTTTAATTGCTAGGATTCTCCATATGTAACTATTTAATATTTTAATTTGTGGAGCTTTTCTCCCCAGACCTCCACTGAAAATGGACCTGCATCCAGTCGGACATTCCCAGTCAACAAATGTAAATAAATAAATTCAGAAGTGATCCTGTAACTGTTGTTTGGGTTCATGCATTAACTGCTCCCCAAGATTAACACAGAGATTCTGCACCTTTTTAATGTCTTACTGAGAAAAAAATGAAAAATGTACCCCATTTCAAGTTGCTGTTGTTAGAATAACAAGCCATTTATTTTTTATTTGAGAGTGATCATATAATAACTCATTGTTTTCACTTGCAGCATGCCTCCTCCCTCAGTCACCCCAAAGGTATCTACCTACTGTGTGCACCTCTGATATTTGACTGTGGGCAAAGTGGAAGAATCAATGACCATAGCAATTTACTTCAGGCTTATAGACACAGCCTCCCCTCCAGAACAGTCATATCAATGATTGTTTTGCATGAATAATGCAATTGCCTCTTGCTTTTGCATACATCAAACAGTCACTTCTGACAATCATCTCTCCTATGATTGTCAAAGTGGTGAAATAACATTCACAGTATTGAATTTTATTTGCTGCTATAGGGACACCCCAACACATTGAATGCTATAAATATTAACTAAAAATAAAAATATGTATTGTATAATTATTATTATATATTATTATATTGTATGTACTGTATAATGAAAATATATATTGGGCTTGCACTTGGCTATAGGAATCTGAGAACATTTGTTAACCCCTTTTCCTCCTTTCTGGACTACCCTTTTACTGTAATACTTGTTTTCTCTAAGTTATGCCCACTAGATGGCAGTTTAACTGCACACGATTTCAGCACTCACTCGTAGCCCACATCTGCACCTTTCCTGTGACTCCTTTACCCTGCCTGCCCTGACTACTGCTTTTTAGATCTCAAGTGCCTTAACTCCCTTTACTCTAATCTCCCTTTTCTCACTCTATCTCAAACCCCCGCCCTCCAGTACAGCATATTTTTCTTGCTAAAGAGAAAAGAAAATAAAAAAAGGAAAGGAATCAATGATTTCCCTTACTAATTGTTTTTTTTTGTAGTTTTTCGTGCCTTCAATTAACCGTATTCTGCTGGGTAAACCTGCTCCATTCGCCCTTGCTACACTCGGACTCACTCCGCTCCTCTACCCCACCCCATTCCCACCCACCCCTGACATCATTTCCTTTATTCTATTGGTTACCATGCCACTCCCCCAAAAGTTCCACCTGTCAATTTCACCTCCTTCCTGCTCTCGACCCTCCTCCACCCTTATCACCACCGATTAACTCTACTGTTTTAACTCCTCCCTTACTTGCTCACACTCTAACACCATCTATGTCTCCCTTTACTATGTTACATTTCAGCTTCTTTTCTTACTTTCATTTACTTCATTTTCTCAATCACTACCTCACTAACCTACTATTCACCATGCCATACCACTCCCTCCTACTAACACTAACTACTCTCACATTAGCTATCTTTTACAACCTCTCCTCTTATCATTTTCCACTTAAGCCAAATTTTTTCTCACCCTCTCTACTTTTCCACTCCCTCAACTCCCTCATTCTTTCTCAATACTCTATCCAAAACCTTACCTCAAAACTTAGGTCATTTAAATCAACCCCACCTAAAGGTAAACTCACACACGTTACACTATTTATTACTAAGCCTCATCCTATCCCTACACTATTATCCCTTCTACTTGCAGGTGACATATACCCCAACCCTGACCCTAGTCTGCCCTCACCCTCTGGTGGTATCTCCAGACAATCCACTACTTCCCTCTCCCATATCCCATCAAAACACATTCCCTTTATGCGATCGACCTGAGAAGCTTAGTAAAGAAAAATACTGAATTCCGTTATTGCTTGGATCTTGCAACACTCTCCTAACATCATGGCCCTTAGTGAGACTTGCCTTAAATCCCAAATTCCTGATAAAGACATCCTTCCTCCTGACTATAATATCTTAAGACTAGATCGAATTAAAAAAAGGAGGTGGCATAACTGTTATGTACACTGAAAACTTAATACTAACCCCTGTAGTATCCCTCTTCCCTCCTCACTCTCCTGCAAAACTTCTTTTAGCTAAATGTAAAATTAATCCCTACACCTCTTTTAACATTGCTGCAATCTACATTCCACCTGCTGACAACATTACTTTACTGGAAAATATGCTTTCCTCTCTCTCTCATCTAACCTCCATAATGAGACTATAATAATGCGAGATGTCAACATCAACTGGTCTACTCTTACCACAGTATCCCCTTCCACCTCCATTAACTTACATGGTTTCACTCAACTCATAAGTACACCTACTTATACCAATAAATCCTCTACCCATTTATCTATACTGGACTGGATCCTAGTATCACATCCACATAAATATCACTTCCCTGAAACCCTTCCTGACACCCTCAGTGACCACTGCATAACAAAGTCTTCCATTTTAACACACACATACTCAAACCCCATACAATCAAAGCATGCTGAAATCTAAATAACTTTGACCCTATTGAACTTAACAGACAACTATCAGATATCAACTGGTCCTTCCTTAGACAGCTACAACTTAATGATGCTGTCACTGAATTGAATTATAAATGTCATAACATACTCAATTTCTTTGCGCCATTCATGATATCAGAATAAAATCTACCATTCCCCCTTGCCTTCCTCACTCTACTCACTGCCTAGTGGCTCAAAGGGACAGAACTTGGAAGCTCGGGACCAAAACCAAATTGCCCTGTCACCTACAACAATATAGACACCTTCGTCACCTTTCTAAGAAAGCAATAACCAATGACAAGAGAAACTATTACTCAAATCTCCCTAAAACACACCTACATAACCTTAAGAACTTCTGGCATACAATTAATCAAATCCTTCATCCTGGTAACCCTTCTACTCCTCAGCCAAGCCCCTCAATCACTCCCCTCTAAATTGCTACTAACTTAATCTCCTACTTCATTAACTCCATCACTAAACTTATTAACTATCAAAACTCTTACTCCACCCTACCTTCCTCCCCTCCTATTCCCCCAAACACCACCTCTGCATTCTGTTTCAAAATTGCTTCTACCAATTATATTATATCTCTACTCCTTAAAGTTAAACCTTGCTCTCTCTCTCTCAGTAGATGGTCTCCCTCCACTCTTTCTCCAACTAACTGCCAACTCCTTAGCCCTACCCATCTCTATTCTTAGCAGTTGTTCTATTAGTGAAGCCAAAGTCCCTGACACATGGAAAACGTTCTACAATCTTCCCATCCATAAAGGAGGTAATTCCACTGAACTGTCCAACTATAGGCCCATTGCAATCCTTTCACCCTCTCCAAGATCTTGGAGAAATGTGCTCACAAACAACTCCTACAACACTTTACTCTAGAGAACCTAATCACCTCTACCCAACATGGCTTCATCCTGGTCATAGTACCTCCACTGCTCACATCTCCTTCACTCACACCATTTCTCAAGCCAGAGACCAGAATAAACTAGTCTCCCATCTCTTTCTTGACCTCTCAAAGGCATTTGACACTGTTTCCCAAACTCTCTCTTTTAAACCTGTCAACCTCCACTATCTCATGGTTCTCCAGTTATCTTAGCAACTGTTTCCAATCTGTCAAATGGTGCTCTGCTATCTCCCCTGAACTCTCTTTACAGATGGGCGTTCCCCAAGGGTCAGTTCTTGGACCACTGCTTTTTAATATCTTCACTAATCAATTATCTTCCTCTATCATATACTCATCACTTGTCCAGTACGCAGATGACTCCATGGTCATCACCACTGCTGATACCCTCCCTGAACTTTATACTAAAACACAGGACTCCTTTTTGTCTGTTGAAAACTGGCTTAACCAAAACCTTCTAATCTTAAATCCAAAGAAAACCAAACTCTTACTGTTCATAACAAAAACTTTGTCCCACCTGAAATCATATTTCACCATTTCTTCCCTCAAAAATACATCCATCATAGTAGAAAGTCACACTAAACTACTGGGAGTCAGTATCGATGACCAGATGAAATTTGACCTGCATGTTCTAAGTAAGATTAAGAAAACCCATCATAAACTTGGTCTCCTTTATAGAAACAAAAAGTGTATCTCTAGTACTGCTAAAAGAGCTCTTTCACATGCCTACCTATTGCCAACCCTTCTCTATGGCTTTCAAATTTTTACCAACTTACAGTCCACACTTATTTCTACGCTAGAGTCCACTTACAACAAGGTAGCTAAATTTGCTGCTGAACTACCACACTCCACTCATCACTGCTTAGCACTCACAAAACTGAAATGGTCAGAATTCCCCCATTACCCCCCCCCTCTCAGCTTCTAATAATTCACCCTATATTACAAAAGCTCATTTCTGCCCCAGCATTACCTCTATCATCTCCCCATACACCCCTGCTAGATCACTCCGGAGCTCTGAACAACATCTCCTCACTATTCATAAACCCAAGAGCAACATAGATAAAAACCTTTATTGTTGTTACCCTGCTGAGATCTGCAATAAACTACCACTAGACATCCGACACATTAGACCAAAATCTAAATTCAGTAAGGCAGTAAAAACTTACTTAAAAGTAAACTATGCCTGTGACTCACCCATCATCCTTTTGTATCCTATCCTCTCTTCTCTCTACTTCAGGTGTAACCCTACCTTTTTCCTTTTTTCTTTATTGTAACACTTCTATCCACCTTTTTAATCTCTCTGCTTCTAATCTACACTTTTAAACTTCTTTTCTTTCCATACTTGACCATAACTTTCTCGTTTCACAGCCAGTCTAGTTTGTTTTTGGTTTATAACTTTCAATTAATAGACTATTCTGTATTATTCCTTGTACTCTCCTTTGTAGATCCTCATGCTGAAATGTTGATTCTAACTTGTTTATTCTTTATATCTATGTGATATATTTTTATATTACTATAAGTCAACTTACTTTGTTTGTATTTTCTATGGAGCTTTAATCCACAGGTCTCCATTGAAAAAGGGCTCTGTCCCAGTTGAACTAACCTGGTCAAGAAATGTCAAATAAATGTATGCAATGTTTCTGACGGTAGTATGTACCTTTATTGCTGCTCACAGATCTGTCTGGGTTCAAACCAGAAAAATAGAAAATACAAATGATCACAGCAAATGTATTTCATTGTGGAACTTTCTTACAGTATCAGTCAGTCAGTACATTATCGCAAAATCCATGGACCATGCTGCCTGTCTGTCGTAATATCATACTGTATTAGCGATTCTAAAATTTGCTCATAGATATTTTTTGAGTATTTTTGCAAGAGGGTATATATTTGCTATAGAGTGAAGTCCATTGACAGAGGCAAGAAAAGGAACACTGGCAAAAGGTACTATGAGGCTATATTTAAAAGGTACTATGAGGCTATATTTAAAAGGTACTATGAGGCTATATTTAAATGGTACTATGAGGCTATATTTAAATGGTACTATGAGGCTATATTTAAAAGGTACTATGAGGCTATATTTAAAAGGTACTATGAGGCTATATTTAAATGGTACTTTGAAGCTATATTTAAAAGGTACTATGAGGCTATATTTAAAAGGTACTATGAGGCTGTATTTAAAAGGTACTATGAGGCTGTATTTAAAAGGTACTATGAGGCTATATTTAAATGGTACTATGAGGCTATATTTAAATGGTACTATGAGGCTATATTTAAAAGGTACTATGAGGCTATATTTAAATGGTACTATGAGGCTATATTTAAAAGGTACTATGAGGCTGTATTTAAAAGGTACTATGAGGCTGTATTTAAAAGGTACTATGAGGCTGTATTTAAATGGTACTATGAGGCTATATTTAAATGGTACTATGAGGCTATATTTAAAAGGTACTATGAGGCTGTATTTAAATGGTACTATGAGGCTGTATTTAAAAGGTACTATGAGGCTGTATTTAAAAGGTACTATGAGGCTGTATTTAAAAGGTACTATGAGGCTATATTTAAAAGGTACTATGAGGCTATATTTAAATGGTACTATGAGGCTATATTTAAATGGTACTATGAGGCTATATTTAAAAGGTACTATGAGGCTGTATTTAAAAGGTACTATGAGGCTGTATTTAAAAGGTACTATGAGGCTGTATTTAAATGGTACTATGAGGCTGTATTTAAATGGTACTATGAGGCTATATTTAAATGGTACTATGAGGCTATATTTAAAAGGTACTATGAGGCTGTATTTAAATGGTACTATGAGGCTGTATTTAAAAGGTACTATGAGGCTGTATTTAAAAGGTACTATGAGGCTGTATTTAAAAGGTACTATGAGGCTGTATTTAAAAGGTACTATGAGGCTGTATTTAAATGGTACTATGAGGCTATATTTAAATGGTACTATGAGGCTATATTTAAAAGGTACTATGAGGCTGTATTTAAATGGTACTATGAGGCTGTATTTAAAAGGTACTATGAGGCTGTATTTAAAAGGTACTATGAGGCTGTATTTAAAAGGTACTATGAGGCTATATTTAAAAGGTACTATGAGGCTATATTTAAATGGTACTATGAGGCTATATTTAAATGGTACTATGAGGCTATATTTAAAAGGTACTATGAGGCTGTATTTAAAAGGTACTATGAGGCTGTATTTAAATGGTACTATGAGGCTATATTTAAAAGGTACTATGAGGCTGTAATTAAATGGTACTATGAGGCTATATTTAAAACTGTGAGGGAATGATTTTGTTGTAAGTGCAAGGTTATACATTAAAGCAAAGAGTTTACACAAACATTCACATCTACGTTTTGCTATTCTGAGTTTGGATTGTGACAAGTAATGCTGCGCTTTATACCATGAATTACACTGTCAGAAAGGACTTTGCCATCAGAGATTTTGGAAGTAACTTGTTTGTTCCAATGTACCTGTGTCTTAGGGTGTCCAGGTACACTGTTTACAGGTTACTTAAGTAGTGAGCCTTTAGATGGGTTTGTATTTATTCTAGCTGAGTGTTTTAGAAGTTGAAAAAGTTTGCTCTGATTTGTGAGATCCTTTTTCCACTATGACCAAGCTGTAACTCTAGCCTTTCTGGGCCACCTAGGCTCCCTGCTGCTGAGCCTTGCACTCTCTTTTTGTAAGTGGGATGAATCTTTCTTAAATAGCAGTGCATTAGTTATAATAGGTATATAATGCTAAAGCGGGGTCAGTCAGTATTAGCAGGTGCATAATACTGAAGAACAGGCAAATAATAGGCAACAGGCTGTACTTTGGGAAAAGACCTTGTCCTCCCACCTCCCAGTTTCCCTTGGTGTCCCTCAAGGCTCCATATTGGGTCCTCTCCTCTTCTCTATCTTTATAAATGACCTTCATTCTGTAATCCCCCAAGCTACCTGCATCCAATATGCGGATGATTCCACACTTATATGTTCAACCACTTCCCCATTAGAACTCCAGTCCCTAACCCAAAATACCTTTAACATAGTTGAAAACTGGTTTCTGGACTGGTCTCTCCTCTTGAACCCCAAAAAAAAAACAAAAATGCTACTATTCACCCCTACCTGTAGCCCCCCCCCCACTTAACTTTACTGTAACATCTAACAATGGCACTGTCATATCTCCTGATCCTACTACAAAACTACTTGGTGTACTAACTGATAATAACCTCACTTTTGAGTCTCATATAAATAACACTATAAAAACAGTGAATAAAAAATTAGGTTCCCTCTACAGGATCATACCCTCCCTGACTCTGCTAGCCAGGACCACTACAGCACACACCCACCTCATCTCTGCCTTACTATATGCCTCCCCTATCTACACTAAACTAAGTAAAAAGAATATGAGCAAGCTGATTACCTGCTACAACAATATAGCCAGATTTGCAACCAGGTCTACCTTTAGAACCCATCACTGTATCAATCTAAATCAACTAGGCTGGTTAGAATTATCAAATCTAGTACTGTTGAACCAACTAATAGTAGCCCATAAGATCCTGTATCAACCAACAAACACACCAATACTTTCTACCCTTGTCACCCCCCTATAACAATCTGTAAACTCTATGCTCAGCTAACAAACTACTAGTACAAATAACTAGAACCAACAATTCAGCTGGTGACGCATTATTCTCTAATACAATTGGCAAAACCTGGAACAACCTCCCTAATCACATAACCGCCCTAGCATCAACCAACTTATTAAACACAAACTAAAACTCTATGAAAACCGTACGCTCACCTAACAAACTACTAGTACAAATAACTAGAACCAACAATTCAGCTGGTGACGCATTATTCTCTAATACAGTTGGCAAAACCTGGAACAACCTCCCTAATCACATAACCTCCCTAGCATCAACCATCTTATTAAACACAAACTAAAACCCTATGAAAACTGAACGCTCACCTAACAAACTACTAGTACAAATAACTAAAACCAACAATTCAGCTGGTGACGCATTATTCTATAATACAGTTGGCAAAACCTGGAACAACCTCCCTAATCACGTAACTTCCCTGGCATCGACCAACTTATTAAACACAAACTAAAACTCTATGAAAACCGTACGCTCACCTAACAAACTACTAGTACAAATAACTAGAACCAACAATTCAGCTGGTGATGCATTATTCTCTAATACAGTTGGCAAAACCTGGAACAACCTCCGTAATCACGTAACCTCCCTAGCATCAATCAACTTATTAAACACAAACTAAAACTCTATGAAAACCGTACGCTCACCTAACAAACTACTAGTACAAATAACTAAAACCAACAATTCAGCTGGTGACGCATTATTCTCTAATACAGTTGGCAAAACCTGGAACAACCTCCCTAATCACATAACCTCCCTAGCATCAACCAACTTATTAAACACAAACTAAAACCCTATGAAAACTGTACGCTCACCTAACAAACTACTAGTACAAATAACTAGAACCAACAATTCAGCTGGTGACGCATTATTCTCTAATACAGTTGGCAAAACCTGGAACAACCTCACTAATCACAAAACCTCCCTAGCATCAACCACCTTATTAAACACACACTAAAACTCTATGAAAACCGTACGCTCACCTAACAAACTACTAGTACAAATAACTAGAACGAACAATTCAGCTGGTGATGCATTATTCTCTAATACAGTTGGCAAAACCTGGAACAACCTCCCTAATCACGTAACCTCCCTAGCATCAACCAACTTATTAAACACAAACTAAAACCCTATGAAAACCGTACGCTCACCTAACAAACTACTAGTACAAATAACTAAAACCAACAATTCAGCTGGTGACGCATTATTCTCTAATACAGTTGGCAAAACCTGGAACAACCTCCCTAATCACATAACCTCCCTAGCATCAACCAACTTATTAAACACAAACTAAAACTCTATGAAAACCGTACGCTCACCTAACAAACTACCAGTACAAATAACTAAAACCAACAATTCAGCTGGTAACGCATTATTCTCTAATACAGTTGGCAAAACCTGGAACAACCTCCCTAATCACATAACCTCCCTAGCATCAATAACCTTATTAAACACACACTAAAACTCTATGAAAACTGTACGCTCACCTAACAAACTACTAGTACAAATAACTAGAACCAGCAATTCAGCTGGTGACGCATTATTCTCTAATACAGATGGCAAAACCTGGAACAACCTCCCTAATCACATAACCTGCCTAGCATCAATCACCTTATTAAACACACACTAAAACTCTATGAAAACCGTACGCTCACCTAACAAACTACTAGTACAAATAACTAGAACCAACAATTCAGCTGGTGACGCATTATTCTCTAATACAGTTGGCAAAACCTGGAACAACCTCCCTAATCACATAACCTCCCTAGCATCAACCAACTTATTAAACACAAACTAAAACCCTATGAAAACCGTACGCTCACCTAACAAACTACTAGTACAAATAACTAAAACCAACAATTCAGCTAGTGACGCATTATTCTCTAATACACTTGGCAAAACCTGGAACAACCTCCCTAATCACATAATCTCCCTAGCATCAACCACCTTATTAAACACAAACTAAAACTCTATGAAAACCGTACGCTCACCTAACAAACTACTAGCACAAATAACTAAAACCAACAATTCAGCTGGTGACGCATTATTCTCTAATACAGTTGGCAAAACCTGGAACAACCTCCCTAATCACATAACCTCCCTAGCATCAACCAACTTATTAAACACAAACTAAAACTCTATGAAAACCGTACGCTCACCTAACAAACTACTAGTACAAATAACTAAAACTAACAATTCAGCTGGTGACGCATTATTCTCTAATACAGTTGGCAAAACCTGGAACAACCTCCCTAATCACATAACCTCCCTAGCATCAACCACCTTATTAAACACAAACTAAAACTCTATGAAAACCGTACGCTCACCTAACAAACTACTAGTACAAATAACTAGAACCAACAATTCAGCTGGTGATGCATTATTCTCTAATACAGTTGGCAAAACCTGGAACAACCTCCCTAATCACATTACCTCCCTAGCATCAACCAACTTATTAAACACAAACTAAAACCCTATGAAAACTGTACGCTCACCTAACAAACTACTAGTACAAATAACTAGAACCAACAATTCAGCTGGTGACGCATTATTCTCTAATACAGTTGGCAAAACCTGGAACAACCTCCCTAATCACATAACCTCCCTAGCATCAACCAACTTATTAAACACAAACTAAAACCCTATGAAAACCGTACGCTCACCTAACAAAGTACTAGTACAAATAACTAATAACCAACAATTCAGCTGGTGACGCATTATTCTCTAATACACTTGGCAAAACCTGGAACAACCTCCCTAATCACATAATCTCCCTAGCATCAACCACCTTATTAAACACAAACTAAAACTCTATGAAAATCGTACGCTCATCTAACATACTACTAGTACAAATAACTAAAACCAACAATTCAGCTGGTGACGCATTATTCTCTAATACAGTTGGCAAAACCTGGAACAACCTCCCTAATCACATAACCTCCCTAGCATCAACCAACTTATTAAACACAAACTAAAACTCTATGAAAACTGTACGCTCACCTAACATACTACTAGTACAAATAACTAAAACTAACAATTCAGCTGGTGACGCATTATTCTCTAATACAGTTGGCAAAACCTGGAACAATCTCCATAATCACGTAACCCTCCCTAGCATCAACCACCTTATTAAACACAAACTAAAACTCTATGGAAACCATACGCTCACCTAACAAACTAATAGTACAAATAACTAGAACCAACAATTCAGCTGGTGACGCATTATTCTCTAATACAGTTGGCAAAACCTGGAACAACCTCCCTAATCACATAACCTCCCTAGCATCAACAAACTTATTAAACACAAACTTCACATAACCTCCCTAGCATCAACCACCTTATTAAACACAAACTAAAACTCTATGAAAACTGTACGCTCACCTAACAAACTACTTGTACAAATAACTAGATCCAACAATTCAGCTGGTGACGCATTATTCTCTAATACAGTTGGCAAAACCTGGAACAACCTCCCTAATCACATAACCTCCCTAGCATCAACCACCTTATTAAACACAAACTAAAACTCTATGAAAACCGTACGCTCACCTAACAAACTACTAGTACAAATAACTAGAACCAACAATTCAGCTGGTGATGCATTATTCTCTAATACAGTTGGCAAAACCTGGAACAACCTCCCTAATCACATAACCTCCCTAGCATCAACCAACTTATTAAACACAAACTAAAACCCTATGAAAACTGTACGCTCACCTAACAAACTACTAGTACAAATAACTAGAACCAACAATTCAGCTGGTGACGCATTATTCTCTAATACAGTTGGCAAAACCTGGAACAACCTCCCTAATCATATAACCTTCCTAGCATCAACCACCTTATTAAACACACACTAAAACTCTATGAAAACCGTACGCTCACCTAACAAACTACTAGTACAAATAACTAGAACCAACAATTCAGCTGGTGACGCATTATTCTCTAATACAGTTGGCAAAACCTGGAACAACCTCCCTAATCACGTAACCTCCCTAGCATCAACCAACTTATTAAACACAAACTAAAACCCTATGAAAACCGTGCGCTCACCTAACAAACTACTAGTACAAATAACTAAAACCAACAATTCAGCTGGTGACGCATTATTCTCTAATACATTTGGCAAAACCTGGAACAACCTCCCTAATCACATAACCGCCCTAGCATCAACCAACTTATTAAACACAAACTAAAACTCTATGAAAACCATACGCTCACCTAACAAACTACTAGTACAAATAACTAAAACCAACAATTCAGCTGGTAACGCATTATTCTCTAATACAGTTGGCAAAACCTGGAACAACCTCCCTAATCACATAACCTCCCTAGCATCAATAACCTTATTAAACACACACTAAAACTCTATGAAAACCGTACGCTCACCTAACAAACTACTTGTACAAATAACTAGAACCAGCAATTCAGCTGGTGACGCATTATTCTCTAATACAGATGGCAAAACCTGGAACAACCTCCCTAATCACATAACCTGCCTAGCATCAATCACCTTATTAAACACACACTAAAACTCTATGAAAACCGTACGCTCACCTAACAAACTACTAGTACAAATAACTAGAACCAACAATTCAGCTGGTGACACATTATTCTCTAATACAGTTGGCAAAACCTGGAACAACCTCCCTAATCACATAACCTCCCTAGCATCAACCAACTTATTAAACACAAACTAAAACCCTATGGAAACCGTACGCTCACCTAACAAACTACTAGTACAAATAACTAAAACCAACAATTCAGCTGGTGACGCATTATTCTCTAATACACTTGGCAAAACCTGGAACAACCTCCCTAATCACATAATCTCCCTAGCATCAACCACCTTATTAAACACAAACTAAAACTCTATGAAAACCGTACGCTCACCTAACAAACTACTAGTACAAATAACTAAAACCAACAATTCAGCTGGTGACGCATTATTCTCTAATACAGTTGGCAAAACCTGGAACAATCTCCATAATCACGTAACCCTCCCTAGCATCAACCACCTTATTAAACACAAACTAAAACTCTATGAAAACCGTACGCTCACCTAACAAACTACTAGTACAAATAACTAGAACCAACAATTCAGCTGGTGACACATTATTCTCTAATACAGTTGGCAAAACCTGGAACAACCTCCCTAATCACATAACCTCCCTAGCATCAACCAACTTATTAAACACAAACTTCACATAACCTCCCTAGCATCAACCACCTTATTAAACACAACTAAAACTCTATGAAAACCGTACGCTCACCTAACAAACTACTTGTACAAATAACTAGATCCAACAATTCAGCTGGTGACGCATTATTCTCTAATACAGTTGGCAAAACCTGGAACAACCTCCCTAATCACATAACCTCCCTAGCATCAACCAACTTATTAAACACAAACTAAAACTCTATGAAAACTGTACGCTCACCTAACAAACTGCTAGTACAGATAACTAGAACCAACAATTCAGCTGGTGACGCATTATTCTCTAATACAGTTGGCAAAACCTGGAACAACCTCCCTAATCACGTAACCTCCCTAGCATCAACCAACTTATTAAACACAAACTAAAACTCTATGAAAACCGTACGCTCACCTAACAAACTACTAGTACAAATAACTAGAACCAACAATTCAGCTGGTGATGCATTATTCTCTAATACAGTTGGCAAAACCTGGAATAACCTCCCTAATCACATAACCTCCCTAGCATCAACCAACTTATTAAACACAAACTAAAACTCTATGAAAACCGTACGCTCACCTAACAAACTACTAGTACAAATAACTAAAACCAACAATTCAGCTGGTGACGCATTATTCTCTAATACACTTGGCAAAACCTGGAACAACCTCCCTAATCACGTAATCTCCCTAGCATCAACCACCTTATTAAACACAAACTAAAACCCTATGAAAATCATACACTCCTCTAACAAACTACTAGTACAAATAACTAGAACCAACAATTCAGCTGGTGACGCATTATTCTCTAATACAGTTGGCAAAACCTGGAATAACCTCCCTAATCACATAACCTCCCTAGCATCGACCAACTTATTAAACACAAACTAAAACTCTATGAAAACCGTACGCTCACCTAACAAACTACTAGTACAAATAACTAGAACCAGCAATTCAGCTGGTGACGCATTATTCTCTAATAGAGTTGGCAAAACCTGGAACAACCTCCCTAATCACATAACCTCCCTAGCATCAACCAACTTATTAAACGCAAACTAAAACTCTATGAAAACCGTACGCTCACCTAACAAACTACTAGTACAAATAACTAGAACCAACAATTCAGCTGGTGACGCATTATTCTCTAATAAAGTTGGCAAAACCTGTAACAACCTCCCTAATCAGATAACCTCCCTAGCATCAACCAACTTATTAAACACAAACTAAAACTCTATGAAAACCGTACGCTCACCTAACAAACTACTAGTACAAATAACTAAAACCAACAATTCAGCTGGTGACGCATTATTCTCTAATACAGTTGGCAAAACCTGGAACAACCTCCCTAATCACATAACCTCCCTAGCATCAACCACCTTATTAAACACAAACTAAAACTCTATGAAAACTGTACGCTCACCTAACAAACTACTTGTACAAATAACTAGATCCAACAATTCAGCTGGTGACGCATTATTCTCTAATACAGTTGGCAAAACCTGGAACAACCTCCCTAATCACATAACCTCCCTAGCATCAACCACCTTATTAAACACAAACTAAAACTCTATGAAAACCGTACGCTCACCTAACAAACTACTAGTACAAATAACTAGAACCAACAATTCAGCTGGTGACGCATTATTCTCTAATACAGTTGGCAAAACCTGGAACAACCTCCCTAATCACATAACCTCCCTAGCATCAACCAACTTATTAAACACAAACTAAAACCCTATGAAAACTGTACGCTCACCTAACAAACTACTAGTACAAATAACTAGAACCAACAATTCAGCTGGTGACACATTATTCTCTAATACAGTTGGCAAAACCTGGAACAACCTCCCTAATCATATAACCTTCCTAGCATCAACCACCTTATTAAACACACACTAAAACTCTATGAAACCGACGCTCACCTAACAAACTACTAGTACAAATAACTAGAACCAACAATTCAGCTGGTGACGCATTATTCTCTAATACAGTTGGCAAAACCTGGAACAACCTCCCTAATCACGTAACCTCCCTAGCATCAACCAACTTATTAAACACAAACTAAAACCCTATGAAAACCGTGCGCTCACCTAACAAACTACTAGTACAAATAACTAAAACCAACAATTCAGCTGGTGACGCATTATTCTCTAATACAGTTGGCAAAACCTGGAACAACCTCCCTAATCACATAACCGCCCTAGCATCAACCAACTTATTAAACACAAACTAAAACTCTATGAAAACCATACGCTCACCTAACAAACTACTAGTACAAATAACTAAAACCAACAATTCAGCTGGTAACGCATTATTCTCTAATACAGTTGGCAAAACCTGGAACAACCTCCCTAATCACATAACCTCCCTAGCATCAATAACCTTATTAAACACACACTAAAACTCTATGAAAACCGTACGCTCACCTAACAAACTACTAGTACAAATAACTAGAACCAGCAATTCAGCTGGTGACGCATTATTCTCTAATACAGATGGCAAAACCTGGAACAACCTCCCTAATCACATAACCTGCCTAGCATCAATCACCTTATTAAACACACACTAAAACTCTATGAAAACCGTACGCTCACCTAACAAACTACTAGTACAAATAACTAGAACCAACAATTCAGCTGGTGACACATTATTCTCTAATACAGTTGGCAAAACCTGGAACAACCTCCCTAATCACATAACCTCCCTAGCATCAACCAACTTATTAAACACAAACTAAAACCCTATGAAAACCGTACGCTCACCTAACAAACTACTAGTACAAATAACTAAAACCAACAATTCAGCTGGTGACGCATTATTCTCTAATACACTTGGCAAAACCTGGAACAACCTCCCTAATCACATAATCTCCTAGCATCAACCACCTTATTAAACACAAACTAAAACTCTATGAAAACCGTACGCTCACCTAACAAACTACTAGTACAAATAACTAAAACCAACAATTCAGCTGGTGACGCATTATTCTCTAATACAGTTGGCAAAACCTGGAACAATCTCCATAATCACGTAACCCTCCCTAGCATCAACCACCTTATTAAACACAAACTAAAACTCTATGAAAACCGTACGCTCACCTAACAAACTACTAGTACAAATAACTAGAACCAACAATTCAGCTGGTGACACATTATTCTCTAATACAGTTGGCAAAACCTGGAACAACCTCCCTAATCACATAACCTCCCTAGCATCAACCAACTTATTAAACACAAACTTCACATAACCTCCCTAGCATCAACCACCTTATTAAACACAACTAAAACTCTATGAAAACCGTACGCTCACCTAACAAACTACTTGTACAAATAACTAGATCCAACAATTCAGCTGGTGACGCATTATTCTCTAATACAGTTGGCAAAACCTGGAACAACCTCCCTAATCACATAACCTCCCTAGCATCAACCAACTTATTAAACACAAACTAAAACTCTATGAAAACTGTACGCTCACCTAACAAACTGCTAGTACAGATAACTAGAACCAACAATTCAGCTGGTGACGCATTATTCTCTAATACAGTTGGCAAAACCTGGAACAACCTCCCTAATCACGTAACCTCCCTAGCATCAACCAACTTATTAAACACAAACTAAAACTCTATGAAAACCGTACGCTCACCTAACAAACTACTAGTACAAATAACTAGAACCAACAATTCAGCTGGTGATGCATTATTCTCTAATACAGTTGGCAAAACCTGGAATAACCTCCCTAATCACATAACCTCCCTAGCATCAACCAACTTATTAAACACAAACTAAAACTCTATGAAAACCGTACGCTCACCTAACAAACTACTAGTACAAATAACTAAAACCAACAATTCAGCTGGTGACGCATTATTCTCTAATACACTTGGCAAAACCTGGAACAACCTCCCTAATCACGTAATCTCCCTAGCATCAACCACCTTATTAAACACAAACTAAAACCCTATGAAAATCATACACTCCTCTAACAAACTACTAGTACAAATAACTAGAACCAACAATTCAGCTGGTGACGCATTATTCTCTAATACAGTTGGCAAAACCTGGAATAACCTCCCTAATCACATAACCTCCCTAGCATCAACCAACTTATTAAACACAAACTAAAACTCTATGAAAACCGTACGCTCACCTAACAAACTACTAGTACAAATAACTAGAACCAGCAATTCAGCTGGTGACGCATTATTCTCTAATAGAGTTGGCAAAACCTGGAACAACCTCCCTAATCACATAACCTCCCTAGCATCAACCAACTTATTAAACGCAAACTAAAACTCTATGAAAACCGTACGCTCACCTAACAAACTACTAGTACAAATAACTAGAACCAACAATTCAGCTGGTGACGCATTATTCTCTAATAAAGTTGGCAAAACCTGTAACAACCTCCCTAATCAGATAACCTCCCTAGCATCAACCAACTTATTAAACACAAACTAAAACTCTATGAAAACCGTACGCTCACCTAACAAAGTACTAGTACAAATAACTAAAACCAACAATTCTGCTGGTGACGCATTATTCTCTAATACAGTTGGCAAAACCTGGAACAACCTCCCTAATCACATAACCTCCCTAGCATCAACCATCTTATTAAACACAAACTAAAACCCTATGAAAACTGTACGCTCACCTAACAAACTACTAGTACAAATAACTAAAACCAACAATTCAGCTGGTGACGCATTATTCTCTAATACAGTTGGCAAAACCTGGAACAACCTCCCTAATCACATCACCTCCCTAGCATCAACCAACTTATTAAACACAAACTAAAACTCTATGAAAACCATACGCTCACCTAACAAACTACTAGTACAAATAACTAGAACCAACAATTCAGCTGGTGACGCATTATTCTGTAATACAGTTGGCAAAACCTGGAACAACCTCCCTAATCACATAACCTCCCTAGTATCAACCACCTTATTAAACACACACTAAAACTCTATGAAAACCATGTGCTCACCTAACAAACTACTAGTACAAATAACTGGAACCAACAATTCAGCTGGTGATGCATTATTCTCTAATACAGTTGGCAAAACCTGGAACAACCTCCCTAATCACGTAACCTCCCTAGCATCAACCAACTTATTAAACACAAACTAAAACTCTATGAAAACCGTACGCTCACCTAACAAACTACTAGTACAAATAACTAAAACCAACAATTCAGCTGGTGACGCATTATTCTCTAATACAGTTGGCAAAACCTGGAACAACCTCCCTAATCACATAACCTCCCTAGCATCAACCAACTTATTAAACACAAACTTAAACCCTATGAAAACCGTACGCTCAGCTAACAAACTACTAGTACAAGTAACTAGAACCAACAATTCAGCTGGTGACGCATTATTCTCTAATACAGTTGGCAAAACCTGGAACAACCTCCCTAATCACATAACCTCCCTAGCATCAACCAACTTATTAAACACACACTAAAACTCTATGAAAACCGTACGCTCACCTAACAAACTACTAGTACAAATAACTAGAACCAACAATTCAGCTGGTGACGCATTATTCCCTAATACAGTTGGCAAAACCTGGAACAACCTCCCTAATCACATAACCTCCCTAGCATCAATCACCTTATTAAATACACACTAAAACTCTATGAAAACCGTATGCTCACCTAACAAACTACTAGTACAAATAACTAGAACCAACAATTCAGCTGGTGACGCATTATTCTCTAATAGAGTTGGCAAAACCTGGAACAACCTCCCTAATCACATAACCTCCCTAGCATCAACCAACTTATTAAACGCAAACTAAAACTCTATGAAAACCGTACGCTCACCTAACAAACTACTAGTACAAATAACTAAAATCAACAATTCAGCTGGTGACGCATTATTCTCTAATACAGTTGGCAAAACCTGGAACAACCTCCCTAATCACATAACCTCCCTAGCATCAGCCACCTTATTAAACACAAACTAAAACTCTATGAAAACCGTACGCTCACCTAACAAACTACTAGTACAAATAACTAGAACCAACAATTCAGCTGGTGACGCATTATTCTCTAATACAGTTGGCAAAACCTGGAACAACCTCCCTAATCACATAACCTCCCTAGCATCAACCAACTTATTAAACACAAACTAAAACTCTATGAAAACCGTAGGCTCACCTAACAAACTACTAGTACAAATAACTAAAACTAACAATTCAGCTGGTGACGCATTATTCTCTAATACAGTTGGCAAAACCTGGAACAATCTCCTAATCACGTAACCCTCCCTAGCATCAACCACCTTATTAAACACAAACTAAAACTCTATGAAAACCATACGCTCACCTAACAAACTACTAGTACAAATAACTAAAACCAACAATTCAGCTGGTGATGCATTATTCTCTAATACAGTTGGCAAAACCTGGAACAACCTCCCTAATCACATAACCTGCCTAGCATCAACCACCTTATTAAACACAAACTAAAACTCTATGAAAACCGTACGCTCACCTAACAAACTGCTAGTACAAATAACTAGAACCAACAATTCAGCTGGTGACGCATTATTCTCTAATAGAGTTGGCAAAACCTGGAACAACCTCCCTAATCACATAACCTCCCTAGCATCAACCAACTTATTAAACGCAAACTAAAACTCTATGAAAACCGTACGCTCACCTAACAAACTACTAGTACAAATAACTAAAATCAACAATTCAGCTGGTGACGCATTATTCTCTAATACAGTTGGCAAAACCTGGAACAACCTCCCTAATCACATAACCTCCCTAGCATCAGCCACCTTATTAAACACAAACTAAAACTCTATGAAAACCGTACGCTCACCTAACAAACTACTAGTACAAATAACTAGAACCAACAATTCAGCTGGTGACGCATTATTCTCTAATACAGTTGGCAAAACCTGGAACAACCTCCCTAATCACATAACCTCCCTAGCATCAACCAACTTATTAAACACAAACTAAAACTCTATGAAAACCGTAGGCTCACCTAACAAACTACTAGTACAAATAACTAAAACTAACAATTCAGCTGGTGACGCATTATTCTCTAATACAGTTGGCAAAACCTGGAACAATCTCCCTAATCACGTAACCCTCCCTAGCATCAACCACCTTATTAAACACAAACTAAAACTCTATGAAAACCATACGCTCACCTAACAAACTACTAGTACAAATAACTAAAACCAACAATTCAGCTGGTGATGCATTATTCTCTAATACAGTTGGCAAAACCTGGAACAACCTCCCTAATCACATAACCTGCCTAGCATCAACCACCTTATTAAACACAAACTAAAACTCTATGAAAACCGTACGCTCACCTAACAAACTGCTAGTACAAATAACTAGAACCAACAATTCAGCTGGTGACGCATTATTCTCTAATACAGTTGGCAAAACCTGGAACAATCTCCCTAATCACGTAACCCTCCCTAGCATCAACCACCTTATTAAACACAAACTAAAACTCTATGAAAACCATACGCTCACCTAACAAACTACTAGTACAAATAACTAAAACCAACAATTCAGCTGGTGATGCATTATTCTCTAATACAGTTGGCAAAACCTGGAACAACCTCCCTAATCACATAACCTGCCTAGCATCAACCACCTTATTAAACACAAACTAAAACACTATGAAAACCGTACGCTCACCTAACAAACTACTAGTACAAATAACTAAAACCAACAATTCAGCTGGTGACGCATTATTCTCTAATACAGTTGGCAAAACCTGGAACAACCTCCCTAATCACATAACCTCCCTAGCATCAACCAACTTATTAAACACAAACTAAAACCCTATGAAAACCGTACGCTCAGCTAACAAACTACTAGTACAAATAACTAGAACCAACAATTCAGCTGGTGACGCATTATTCTCTAATACAGTTGGCAAAACCTGGAACAACCTCCCTAATCACATAACCTCCCTAGCATCAACCAACTTATTAAACACAAACTAAAACTCTATGAAAACCGTACGCTCACCTAACAAACTACTAGTACAAATAACTAAAACCAACAATTCAGCTGGTGACGCATTATTCTCTAATACAGTTGGCAAAACCTGGAACAACCTCCCTAATCACATAACCTCCCTAGCATCAACCACCTTATTAAACACAAACTAAAACTCTATCTTAAATCACACTGGTTATGCCCCTGTGCTAACCCAGACTAACTATCTAATCTTTCCCTAGATATTAGCCCTCTTATAAATATAATCTTGTTTCTTCTCTCTTGACAAAAAGGTGTATGTAACTATACAGTTAATTAATATGCTTGTACATACTTTGAATGTTTAGCAACAGCTGTTACAGCCTATGATTTCTTGTGAAACTTTACAGCAGAATATTTGCCTTGTACAAATTTGGTGTGAATATCCATAGCTGGTTCACACCATTAGTTGTATTTTTTTTGTTGTTGGTGTTTTTTATTGTCATGTTTTTGTGTGACTGTATAGTTAATTACTTACCTCTGCCTTATTTCTTGACATGAATACTACAGCTGCTCAGACCAGGATATTTCTTTCTTGTTATTATGCCCAACACAATGATATATACTGTTTCCAATTTTTTGCAATGTATGAATGTCTTTTTAAATGTTCTTGTGTATGTGGAGCTTATCTCCCCGGGCCTCCACTGAAATGGACATATATCCAGTTGGACTAGCCTGATCAACAAATGTAAATAAATAATAAATAAATAAGTGGGAGTCAGTAAGTTATAAGAGGTGTATAATGCCAAAATTGGGTCAATGAGTTATAACAAATACATAACACCGAAGTGGGGTCAATAATTTATAAGAGGTACATAACACCAAAGTGGGGTTAGTAAGATATAATGAGTGCATAATGCCAAAGTTGGGTTACTAAGTTATAACACATACATAACACTGAAGTGGGGTCACTAAGTTATAAGAGGTGCATAATGCCAAAGTGGGTTAGTAAGTTATAAGAGGTGCATAATGCTGAAGTGGGGTCAGTAGGTTATAAGAGGTGCATAATGCCAAAGTGGGGTCAATATATTTCAGTCTGTCAGTGAAATTCAGATATTAGGCTGTCTTCCGAGGATTATTTTATCAGTCTATAAGGCAGTCTTTGTGCATTTTAATGGAGCAGTAGAACAGGAATGGGACTGTGATCAGTTAATGCAGCGAGCAGAAGTTCTAATTGTTTTATTCTGTATAAAATAGGATTAAAGTGTGTGCAGTGGAATTATAAGAAGGGTCAGTATTTGGCTTCATCTCTTCTTTTGTCATGGCATTTGTACTTATTACTGACTGTAGGTGGAATCTGTGCCACTCTTTGCAGTTTATGTTCAGGATGACCTGTAGTAGCACAGGGTGATCTTTAGTAGCTCAGTGTGACCTTTAGTAGCTCAGGGTGACCTTTAGTAAACATTTATTTTGTTCTGAAAGCTGAAGAATCATGTTCAAGGTTGTTTCAGTGATAAGGGTGGAGGGAATGTAAATAACTGATAAAATATTTGTGTTCTTGTCTAAAGTTATTTCAGCTATAATACAGTTTGGGTGATTGTAACAACAAGAATTCAAATGAGCTGCTACAGATGGATTAGGTTAGCTTCATTTTGAGTAAGTACAAAAACACACCTCCTCTACCTTGCCTCTTTCTTATCCTATGATCTGAATAAATTTTATTTAATTATTTTACATTTGTTGACCGGGATAGTCCGACTGGATACATGTCCATTTTCAGAGGAGGCCCGGGGAGAAAAGCTCCAGACATATACAAAAAAAAAACAAATAATTATTATGTGTATATATATATATATATATATATATATATATATATATATATATATATATATACACATAACAGTATATCAATATCAATTCAAGTCACCCTATAAATTTTAGGATAAGGCAGTGATGTGTTCTTTTAGGCAGTTCAAGCCACCCTATAGATTTTAGGTTAAGGCAGTGATGTGTTCTTTTAGGCAGTTCAAGCCACCCTATAGATTTTAGGTTAAGGCAGTGATGTGTTCTGTTAGGCAGTTCAAGCCACCCTATAGATTTTAGGTTAAGGCAGTGATGTGTTCTGTTAGGCAGTTCAAGCCACCCTATAGATTTTAGGTTAAGGCAGTGATGTGTTCTATAGGCTGCACCAGTGGTGAATCTAGCAATGTGATTATAAGAACATGAACGTTTGTTAAGCTTAGTTTTACTCAGGTTTGTGAATAAAGGGGAGGCATAAAGGAAGGTGGAGAGTAGGTGTGTTATGATTTATGGGGATAGCCAGGAGGAATCTTTTAATCAGGTTTTTGCTAATGCAACTACTTTAGGGTTGTATAAGTTCTCCAGGTTTGATTTTGAGACAGTTTACTGTTTGTGCTAGAAATATTCCTACAAGCAATGTATAGGATTTTTTTTATTTAAGTACGTAGTTGACTAGGGATATAATCAATACCTCCTGCTCTGTGGTGTTAATAAAGTGGCTATAATACCACAAGGAGAGACACTTAACTAATACCACAAGGAGAGATACTTAATTAATACCAGAAGGAGAGACACTTCACTAATACCACAAGGAGAGACACTTAATTAATACCAGAAGGAGAGACACTTCACTAATACCACAAGGAGATACACTTAATTAATACCAGAAGGAGAGACACTTCACTAATACCACACGGAGAAGCACTTAACTAATACCACAAGGAGATACACTTAATTAATTCCAGAAGGAGAGACACTTCACTAATACCACAAGCAGAAAACGATCATTTGAAATGACTATTTAATGAAATGTTTGCATTTTAAATGTTTTCACACTGATAGAGTTAATTTATCCGAAAGCTTTGTGTTTCTTTAATAAATTACTCATTTTACAGCATATGCAGAGTCTGTAAACTTGTTTTTTGCTGTTTGTTTTTATTTTGTTGACTTTGCTTTGCCATAATTTTGTTTCCATTTTGTAGTTGCAACTAAACGTAAGTCTGCCATAGCACAACTTGGCAATTAGTATCCTGAATGAAACAATCTATTTAAACAAACATTCAGCGAAGTGAGGAATCAAGAGTTCAGTGCTTATATCTCTATCTCTGTCTCTGTACCGCGAATCACTTCATCCTCAGCTTCCTTCTTCCCATTAGTATTGATGCGTACAAAATTCAACGCATTTTCCACCAGAACTGCAATATTATCCTCAGTAGTAAGGAGCACTCCCTAGCCCGGGGGGACTCTCCTGCCTTCTGCTTTAAGACAACCAGGTCCCTCAGGCAAGGCCTTGAGCTACATAACACTCCCTTTCTTCTACCACTGAGCCCAGATGACGAGAACCATGGAAGGGTGTCCCCTTGTGACTCCTGCATGGCCTGTGACCACGTCTGCACAGGCATGACATACACCTTCCAACACTGCAATGCTTCTGTAGTTTTCAAGCTACCCTACAACTGCAATAGCAGCAATGTTGTCTATGCAGCTGTATGTACAAATTGCCAGGATTTTTATATCAAAAAAACCTCTAGAAAGCTTTTGGATCACATAAAAGAGCACCGCGTAGCGATCCACAAATCTGAACCAAAAGCCACTTTAGCCAAACACTGCTGCTTGTGTAAGGGATGTTTGGGCTTCAAGTTCCTGGTTTTGGAATCTGTAAAACCTTCCATAGGTGGAGGCAGCTCCATTTAAATGCAAAATTTTCCCCAGAACTGAATGAAAATCTTAACATTAAATGTGCTCTAAGGTGGTATCTCTAACCCAAACCAACCCTCTTTATTCGCAAGTTGTTTCAAACCAATTAATTTTAAAACCAAATAATTCTTCAGTATCTTTCTGTTTGAATACAAACATGTTTTTACTTTTCAACACACACTCTTCCAATAGGACAGCATGCTCCAATAGCATCCCCCCATTGGTCATCTCTTCCTGATGGCTACTGTATCAGTCTCTGTATTAACAGTTTAAGAGGCAAACATCACTGAATTGTCACTGGTCCATCATTATTTAACTATCATAGGTTCATTTGTATCCTGTTAATTAGAATACGGTTTGAGATTGGGCTACCAGTGTACTTTGTACTCCACTGCTCAGATATTTATTTGGTTTCTCTATGCCAATATTTATTTCTGAAGAAGTTGTAATAATAAAGGCTGAAAGAGCTCAAAAGTGATCTGATTGGCTCATTTCCTTTGTCTACCTGGGTCTTGAGATTTATTTGTTTTTATATATATATATATATATATATATATATATATATATATATATATATATATTAGGTCACTTACCTAACTTTCATAGTGTTGAGATGAAAAGGCCAACAATCCCAAAACACCGATGTCCTGGAACACTGACTTTCCACTCCAGGTAAGTAACCTCTTGACCAACTTGAAAAAAAAGTAAAACAGAAGAAAAGTAAACCCACCCATGTGGGGGGGGGTAGTGCCCTCCACACCCCTCCTAACTAAATATACCAACTCTGAGATCATACTACCGCGGGGGGTAAGGAGCAAAGTTCAACATGGTGACCAAGTGGTTACTTACCTGGAGTGGAAAGTTGGTGTTCTGGGATGTCGTTGTTATGGTATGGGGTTGCCAGTATATATATTAACTTACCCTACTTTCATAATCCCTGTATATATATTATATATATAATTATTATTATTATTATATTATATTATATATATTATATATATATATATATATATATATATATATATTATTTATTGACATTTGTTAACACTGGGCCAGACGCCCATTTTCAGTGGCGGCTCGGGGAGAAAAGCTCTACAAGTATGACATACAAAGTGAACATACAAAAACATGCAAAACCCATTAACTGGAACAACATCATAAAGATTTATACATGTGTGTGTGCATGTACACATAGATATAAAATGTGTGTATTTAGTCTACATAATGTGCTATTAAGAATATATTTCTGGTATAATACTGTATATATAAATTTGTATTACATCATTGAACAAATATGGACTCTGTTATGCATAATCGCATTATATCTACACTACATGCCTGAAACATATTTGGGGATACTGAAATATTCCCATAAATAACCACAACTCTGGACCCCACCCAGTTCGGGTTTGTAAAATGCAGATCATGTCTCCTAAACCTGATAGACTTCTTTGAAGCAGTCACCAAAGCCATAGATGAGCGTAAAGTGGTTTACACAGTCTATCTAGATCTCGCCAAGGGTTTTGATACCATCCCTCACTCTGGAATTATAGATAAACTCACTAAACTAGGTATAAATCCCTGTGTCACAAGATGGGTTGCCAACTGGCACACTGACAAAACCTACACTGTGAAAGTAGCAGACTCCAAATCCGATTTCAGACCAATGACAAGTGGAGTACCACAGGGTTCAGTCCTGGTTCCTCTCCTGTTTGGTATCTACTTTTCTGAAGTACACGCTAACACAGAAGGTCTTTCACTATTGAAGTTCGCAGATGACTGCAAACTAGGAGCTATAATCGAAACTTCTAACGATGTGGACATCCTACAAAAGGGCCTTACTGAGACAGATGCCTAGTGTCAGAGCCATGGCCTCAAGCTCAATGCTAAAAAGTGCATTGTCATCTCCTTTGGTAAAAACTCTGTACCCATGAGCTACTACATAGCTGGTAGTCTACTTAACACCAAAAGTGTGATAAGAGATCTTGGGACACAGGTGGACAGTAGTCTCTCCTTTGATAATCACATCTCCACCGTAGTCAGGAAATCCTTCTACATGGCACACCTCATCACAAAAGGTTTCTCATCCAGGAAAAAAGAGGTCATTGTTCCCCTCTGTTCGTCACTCATTAGACCCATTATAGAGTACAACACCCCTTTTGGTATGTACTTCACAAGACATCTACAACAACTGGAAAGGCCACAGCAATACCTCACAAAGAGGATTACTGGCCTCAAACAGATGCCCTACGCAGACCATCTCAAAAAACTCCAGCTTTACTCCGTCGCATATCACCTACTCAGAGGCAATCTCTGCCTAACATACAAAGCTATGTCAAACCCAGAGCTGTTGGACATGCTCCACTTAAAGAAATCCCAATCCCTCCAAGCTACATGCTCTAGGGACCTAAACCTTGTCACCACAATAAACATAACATGCTAGAGTGATAGATTCCTGTCCCAGAGACTTCCCATACTCTGGAATAAACTACCTATCTATATCAAATAAAGCTCCTCATTAACACTCTTCAAGAAAAATCTTGATGATTTGATGGGTAATAGGAAATTCACCCCGGGGATCACCTCAGGGGCTCTGCTCAACAGGGGCACAGGAAAATAATTTTCTTGGATGGCGAAAGCCAGGGTATGTTTTTGTCTAGGCTTTTACAGGCCCTAGGGCCAATAGCCTAGTACCTACCTGTGAATCTATGAACCTATGAACATTTATCTTCTCAGTGAAACTATAAAAAAAAAATTTGCATAGTACAGCAATAATGTAGCGGACAGAGCATTCACCTTATGAGCAGTTATTCCCGGTTCGAGTCCCACACCAGTACATTCCATTTTGGTTGAGAGGGTGGCCAAATGGTTAAGGTGTTTGCCTTACAAACACAAGGTGTGGGATTTGAGTCTCACAATGGATAATTGGCTAGGCTTAAAATGGCTCGCAAGGGCAGTTAGCTTAGTACTAATCTATGTACCTATGAACATGCATAAATATAGCCACAACACCTCCAAAACCCTAACTCTGATACACTTAACCAAATCTGCACCACATTTAACAAAACATTAAAAAAATGCTTTTCAGATTCATTATATAAGAAAAAAATCAACTCCCAAGAAATGAATCATCTTAGAGTGAAAGAAGTTGAAATAAAAGAATAAAAATAAAATAAAATACCAACTGCAAGTAACCAGTTAGAAAATGGCATTACTGATAAAATGGAGCCAGTTCTATGTAAACTAGCTTAAAATAAACTAACTAAAATAATGAAATATAAGAGTTATAAAACAAGTAATAAAATAAACAGTACTATACTGCAAAACGATGCACTTATTCTAAGAAGGTACTGTTACAAATTAGTTTTTAATGAAGATAAAAATATAAATATGCAGTGTTGTGCTACTTGCGTATAAAAGTAATAAGTTAATATTACTAGTTACTTTTCAGTGAAAGTAATACATTTTGCTATTACATATATATTACTTTTCTTAAAAAAGTAATATATTACTATTACTAGTTACTAAGTAAAGTATTACGTTACTGTTACATAAGTATAGTTTATCGCTTAAAAATATTGAGGTTTACTCATACAAGTAAATAACATGCATGTAACAGTATTATTAAAGTTGTATACACAATGTTACAATGTATACACAATGTTACAATGTATACACAGTGTTACAATGTATAACAATGTTACAATAATGATGAATAGCATTTAACAGTTGAAAAACTCCAGCAGATTAATTAGTTTTTATAGCTGGGCGGCACAGCTGTGCAGTGGTTAGCATTGTCCCTTCACAGCAAGAGGGTCTCCGGTTTGATTCTCCACTGGGGTGCCTTCTGTGCAGAGTCTGCATGTCCTCCCTGTCACTTGTCTTGTGTTTTCAAATAAGACGGTGAGGCTTGGGTGTTCATTTAAGATGTTTATTACACACAAACACATCAGGATGGATAACTGGAATATAAAACTTAAACAAACTAGTAACTGACTAACTGCTGCACACATACATGCTTTCACTCTGTCTGCTTACATGAAATGGCACTCTGCTTGGACGTGCTCAGTATATATGCACATGCCCATGAACTACAGTGACTTTAATGGCACAACACACACACTTTGATCTACACTCCCTGTGTTCGCATGGGATTCCTCAGGGTGCTCTGGTCCCCCCCCCCCATGTTCCCAAGACATGCTGCAGGTGGATTAGACATTCTACATTGACCCTAGATATGAGTGTGTGTGCAAGAATGTGCCTTCTGAGGAAGGCTGGGGACTGGGCTGCCAACTCCAAAGTGTAAAACTCTACTAGCACATGTTCTGCAGACTGATGATCCACCGTGGTGATCCCTAATGGGCATAGCCAAAAGGAGAAAATAAAGACTAGTCTTTATAGCTAGAGAGTCCCAAATAATAATTAAATCAAACCAGTCAGCACCACAAGACCTGTAGAAACCTATCATATTTTGTCTATTTTCAGCAAATAAAAATTGAAATCCTAAAAGAATTTTAAATAGAGCATAACCAAATATTGTCAAGACAAAAGTTAGTTGATCATAGATCCACCTGATGAGCCCTGCTTGGTGCAGTGGGTTGGGGCGTCGGAAATCAAAGAGTGATGAGTTTGATTCCGGCTGATGGTGGTATGGAGAATCAATGCTGTTTAAATAAGAATATGACCTCTAGCAGGCTAGAATTGTCCCAGTGTTAGGGGTCATTTTAGTGGGTGAGAGTCCTACAGTACCAGGGCAAGGCCATTGTCTGGTCGTCATTAGCTTTCACCTCCTTGCAGTGCTAAAAAAAGTAAGTAAATTTTGCCCCAGACTAATTCTAATATCTATTATGAATGCTGTGTGTGAGGAGTTGTGCCAAAATTATGCTGTAATTTTGTATCCAGATTGCCACTTCAAAGTGTCTATTACCTCCTAACATCTGATTACTATCCATGCTATATAGGGCCCCTGGAAATTTTCCATCAACTCTTTAGGGGGTGATATTGACCACGTTGAGACCCACTGGTTTAAGGGAAAGTAACTGAAAAGTAATGCACATTTAAGTTACTAATTGCTAAAAAAAAGTAACATATTACTATTACTAGTTACTATTTTGAAAAAGTAAATAGTTATATTACTAGTTACTAGAAATTATATTGTGGTAATATGTTACATATTGTAATATATTACTCCCATCACTGTATGTATGTAGTGCGTTGGTTATGTGTTTTCTTAAAAACTGTCTTGGAACTACTGTTCCAGTAAAGATACTCAGCCTCCAGTAATAACAGTATTATGTACGGATTCAATTAACCAACTGTATGTCTGTCTAATATCCCCCAACAGAGACACATCATTAACCAACTGTATATCTGTCTAATATCCCCCAACAGAGACACATCATTAACCAACTGTATATCTGCCTAATATCCCCCAACAGAGACACATCATTAACCAACTGTATATCTGTCTAATATCCCCCAACAGAGACACATCATTAACCAACTGTATATCTGTCTAATATCCACCAACAGAGACACATCATTAACCAACTGTATATCTGTCTAATATCACCCAACAGAGACACATCATTAACCAACTGTATATCTGTCTAATATCCCCAACAGAGACACATCATTAACCAACTGTATATCTGTCTAATATCCCCAACAGAGACACATCATTAACCAACTGTATATCTGTCTAATATCCCCCAACAGAGACACATCATTAACCAACTGTATATCTGTCTAATATCCCCCAACAGAGACACATCATTAACCAACTGTATATCTGTCTAATATCCCCCAACAGAGACACATCATTAACCAACTGTATATCTGTCTAATATCCCCCAACAGAGACACATCATTAACCAACTGTATATCTGTCAAATATCCCCCAACAGAGACACACCATTAACCAACTGTATATCTGTCTAATATCCCCCAACAGAGACACATCATTAACCAACTGTATATCTGTCTAATATCCCCCAACAGAGACACATCATTAACCAACTGTATATCTGTCTAATATCCCCCAACAGAGACACATCATTAACCAACTGTATATCTGTCTAATATCCCCCAACAGAGACACATCATTAACCAACTGTATATCTGTCTAATATCCCCCAACAGAGACACATCATTAACCAACTGTATATCTGTCTAATATCCCCCAACAGAGACACATCATTAACCAACTGTATATCTGTCTAATATCCCCCAACAGAGACACATCATTAACCAACTGTATGTCTGTCTAATATCCCCCAACAGAGACACATCATTAACCAACTGTATGTCTGTCTAATATCCCCCAACAGAGACACATCATTAACCAACTGTATATCTGTCTAATATCCCCCAACAGAGACACATCATTAACCAACTGTATATCTGTCTAATATCCCCAACAGAGACACATCATTAACCAACTGTATATCTGTCTAATATCCCCCAACAGAGACACATCATTAACCAACTGTATATCTGTCTAATATCCCCCAACAGAGACACATCATTAACCAACTGTATATCTGTCTAATATCCCCCAACAGAGACACATCATTAACCGACTGTATATCTGTCTAATATCCCCCAACAGAGACACATCATTAACCGACTGTATATCTGTCTAATATCCCCCAACAGAGACACATCATTAACCGACTGTATATCTGTCTAATATCCCCCAACAGAGACACATCATTAACCGACTGTATATCTGTCTAATATCCCCCAACAGAGACACATGATTAACCAACTGTATATCTGTCTAATATCCCCCAACAGAGACACATGATTAACCAACTGTATATCTGTCTAATATCCCCCAACAGAGACACATCATTAACCAACTGTATATCTGTCTAATATCCCCCAACAGAGACACATCATTAACCAACTGTATATCTGTCTAATATCCCCCAACAGAGACACATCATTAACCAACTGTATATCTGTCTAATATCCCCCAACAGAGACACATCATTAACCAACTGTATATCTGTCTAATATCCCCCAACAGAGACACATCATTAACCAACTGTATATCTGTCTAATATCCCCAACAGAGACACATCATTAACCAACTGTATATCTGTCTAATATCCCCAACAGAGACACATCATTAACCAACTGTATATCTGTCTAATATCCCCAACAGAGACACATCATTAACCAACTGTATATCTGTCTAATATCCCCAACAGAGACACATCATTAACCAACTGTATATCTGTCTAATATCCCCAACAGAGACACATCATTAACCAACTGTATATCTGTCTAATATCCCCAACAGAGACACATCATTAACCAACTGTATATCTGTCTAATATCCCCAACAGAGACACATCATTAACCAACTGTATATCTGTCTAATATCCCCAACAGAGACACATCATTAACCAACTGTATATCTGTCTAATATCCCCAACAGAGACACATCATTAACCAACTGTATGTCTGTCTAATATCCCCAACAGAGACACATCATTAACCAACTGTATGTCTGTCTAATATCCCCAACAGAGACACATCATTAACCAACTGTATATCTGTCTAATATCCCCAACAGAGACACATCATTAACCAACTGTATATCTGTCTAATATCCCCAACAGAGACACATCATTAACCAACTGTATATCTGTCTAATATCCCCAACAGAGACACATCATTAACCAACTGTATATCTGTCTAATATCCCCCAACAGAGACACATCATTAACCAACTGTATATCTGTCTAATATCCCCCAACAGAGACACATCATTAACCAACTGTATATCTGTCTAATATCCCCCAACAGAGACACATCATTAACCAACTGTATATCTGTCTAATATCCCCCAACAGAGACACATCATTAACCAACTGTATATCTGTCTAATATCCCCCAACAGAGACACATGATTAACCAACTGTATATCTGTCTAATATCCCCCAACAGAGACACATCTAGGCGTATTCAGTAGAATTCACGCATACTTGTTTCTCATATAAGAATATGTATAACAACATGGATAATTTAGTAACTGTCACTAACATACCCCTCATCTTTTTATCTCAATAATTTAGGACAAAGCCTGAAATAATGGGGGAACCACATTGACAATACTCCCCTAACTTTTGTCCATCATGTGTCTGTTGTAAGAAAGCCCTTCTACACTGCATGCTTATAAACAAAGGGATTTTGTCTAGATCTAGGGATGTCATTGTCCCCTTTTGCTTCATTAAGCCAGTCATTGAATATAATGTCCTCTTTGGCATGTATCTGGCCAGATACATGCAGCAACTAGAACACCCACAGAGATACCTTACTTAAAGGATACAAGTCCTAAACAACATATCCTATATGGACCGACTCTAAGACCTGTCGCTATACTCAGTATCCTAAGAGCTGACCTATGTATGGCATACAAGACATCCTCTGACCCATTACTGACAGATTTACTGAACATCAGCAAGTCAAATGGCATCAGAAATACTCTGTCTACAGATCTAAATCTCTTCTGTAACATAAACAGAATGGTTTGGAGGGACTTGTATGTTTAGTAAAGGATGTCACTGCTGTGGAACAGACTCCCTATCCACAGAAAACAAAGTTAATCTTCAAGCACAGCTTGAATCTATGGATTGGAAAAAGAAAATTTACCCCAGGACTGCCCTCTGTACTACTGATGGACAGCTGTAGCTCCTAAATGTTTTACCCCATGTATGGGTCCCTCAAATTATCTGTTGTATGTTCACAGTTATTCTTATTAAGAGTAATAAATAATTACTGACTAAGGGATGGGTAAGGCCAATCTATAACCAAATGAGATAAGTTATTTTGAGTACACAAATGGAATTGATAAGGCTTACAATGGCCTGCAAGGGCAGCTAGCCTAGTACTTACCTATAAACCTATAAAGGAGTTCTTCAGAATGGAGTACAACTTAGAAACACACATATACATTTATATAATCAAACCATTGTATGACATTCATGGTAGTTGAAACTTCAAGGCACTAGATTTAACAGCATTTAAAATACTAAACAGTGAAACCCATTGCAGTGCTATCATTGTTAATGGCAGCATTCCTTTTCGCTGGTTTGCACTTCACTTGTTATTCATCCTTTACGAAGTTAATTTGTTGGTTAATTAATCAGTTGGAATAAGTACTTTTCACCAATTTCCTTTCTAAGAGTACTCTGTTCCATAAATTCAGTATCATTTTCCCTTAACCTACTTGTTCCAACAAATAGTTCCTTGATAATATTCCCTTTTTACCTGAGGGGGTGCATACTGCTGTAACTCAAATAATTGTTACAGTCAATGGTCTTTCTGGGGTACTTTTCCGTTAAGCCCCTACCACGTCTTCACGCTGCTGTGTTTCGGCGCTATGTTATCACTCATGCAGGACTGAGAAATGCGATGTGAGAAGAATCAATTTCTTAGGTGAGGTTAAGGGTTTGTCTTGATTTGAATTGACAGGCAGGCAGTACTGCAAACACGAATGTCTTGTACACGATCGCAGGTTTTGTAATGTGGACAACGACTCCTTTCATTTGCATGTGACAGCTGACTGAAAACACCGGGGACTGTGAGCATTGGCACGCCCAATATTTTCTTATGTGTACTGTACTGCGGTGCAACTCTGACTTTTTCAGAGCACCTCGCATAGCTGAAAAATACGGCTGCAATGTGATGTGTACTTTCTAAAGGTTGCAGTTGTTGAACTGGTTGACATCTTTCTCAGTACTGTGTGAAATGATACATGCTGAACATCAGCCGATCCATGGCATATCCACTACTATCACTCCTTTCACCTTCTGTCCTACTGGTTTTCCCCTACATTAACCTCCTTCTACAGTGTCCGGGGATCCTCTCTTGAGTATTACAGTGAAAAGGAAAGTAGGTTGTGGCCGAAATATGTGCACAACAGATACACCTCCCATGACTGGTAGGGGGTTTAACAGTGGACTGCAGCTATTTCTCCAATGAGCAAATGGACTTGTACACCTAACATGACAATACACACTTGTCAGTCAGTTGTACAGAAGTACTTGTCACACAGAGACTTGTGTCCAGGACTGAAATCCCAGCAAGATGGAGCAGCGCAAAGTGGTAGGGGTTTAAAGGAAGGGTACCCTTTCTAGCAGTACTTATGCTACCTCCATCGTCCCTTTTCATCATCTTAATATCTGGACAGCTAGTCTCTCACTTATGAGATAATTGATGGGAAACTGTATTCTCCTGTCATCCTTAGTCAAGTAATCTGCAAATTCCAACAATTCCTTAGCTATTCCTGCCCATAAAAGGAGAATGCCATGTGTAAAGTGTTTAAAAAAAGTATGTGTCTTCCTTAAATCCCTTTCACACTTTGATGGTAGTGCCTTCCCATCCACTTAACAGTGACACATTTTACTGTATACTATATGTATCATTCTCCACATCTGGACACCAGAACTGTACTGTCATAATATTTCCCATACTGGCCTTTTCTGTAAGCTATCAATGGCCTTTGCTATATCACATGCCAAAAGTACCCCTCTCTTTTCACCTTTATTTCACATATTACATGTTTAATTAACAATAATAATTCCTTAATTTGCTTTTCTGCCACAGTGCATTCCTGTCATCATATACCTTCTAAACTATAGGACTTTCATCAAGATCTTATAGTCTGTGTTATGTAGAACTATAGGTCTCCAGTTTTTGTATTCTGTTTACCACCCCTTTTTGTGTATAATGTGAATGTACTCCCAGTGTCTGGGTGGAATATGAATGTCCCCTGTCCCTGTGTGGAGTGTGAAATTACTCATAGTTTCTGGGTGGAGTATGAATGTCCTCTCTGTCTCTGTGTAGAGTATGAATGTACTCCCTGTCTCCTGCATAGAGTATGAATGTATTCTCTGTCACAGTGTGTAGTGTGAATATACTCCCTGTCTCTATGTAGAGTATGAATGTCCTCCCTGTCTCTGTGTAGAGTATGAATGTCCTCCCTATCCCTGTGTATGAATGGACCCCCATCTCTGTGTGTAGAATGAATGTACTCCCTGCTTCTGTGTGGAGCATGAATATACTCCCTGCCACTGTGTGGAGTGTGAATGTACCCCCTGTCCCTGTGTGGAGTGTGAATGTATCCTCTGTCTCTGCGTGTAGTCTAAATGTACTCCTGTCTCTGTGAGGATGTGAATGTATTCCCTGTCTCTGTGTGGAGTGTGAATGTACCTCTTGTTTCTATGTGGACTGTGACTGTACCCCCTGTCCCTTTGTGGAGTATGAATGCACTCCCTGTCTCTGTGTGGAGTGTGAATGTTCTCCCTGTCTCCGAGTGGAGTGTGAATGCACTCCCTGTCTCTGCATGTAGTCTAAATGAACTCCCATCTCTGTGTGGAGTGTGAATGTACCCCCTGTCTCTGTGTGGAGTATGAATGCACTCCCTGTCTCTGTGTGGAGTATGAATGCACTCCCTGTCTCTGTGTGGAGTGTGAATGCACTCCCTGTCCCTGTGTGGAGTGTGAATGTACTCCCTGTCTCTGTGTGGAGTGTGAATGTACTCCCTGTCTGTGTGTGGAGTGTGAATGCACTCCCTGTCTCCATGTGGAGTGTGAATGCACTCCCTGTCTCTGTGTGGAGTGTGAATGTACTCCCTGTCTCTGTGTGGAGTGTGAATGTACTCCCTGTCTCTGTGTGGAGTGTAAATGCACTCCCTGTCTCCGTGTGGAGTGTGAATGTACTCTCTGTCTCTGTGTGAAGTATGAATGCACTCCCTGTCTCTGTGTGGAGTGTGAATGTACTCCCTGTCTCTGTGTGGAGTGTGAATGCACTCCCTGTCCCTGTGTGGCGTGTGAATTTGCCCCCTGTCTCTGTGTGGAGTGTGAATGCACTGCCTGTCCCTGTGTGGAGTGTGAATGTACTCCCTGTCTCTGTGTGGAGTGTGAATTTGCCCCCTGTCTCTGTGTGGTGTGTGAATGCACTCCATGTCATGGTGTGGATGTGACTGTACTGTCTGCGTCTGTGTGGAGTATGAATATACACTTCCTGTCTCTGTGTGGAATATGAATATATCCAATCCCTCTAAGACAGCAGGACAAAGCCTCCACTCCTACTATGTTGTAAAACCATTGAACTCACTATGAGAACTACTACTAATCTACTTTCCTTCAAATCTGTACTGAAACAACATATAATCAACTCCTGGCTGTGCCCTTGTTCTGATCTAGGCTGATCTCTTATACATATCAGACGAGACTGAAGCTCTCCTTTCACTCTTTCTTCATCTGTACTTCACTACCCTGCATTATTTACTAGTATATAGGTTCACAGGTTCATAGGTTCATAGGTTCACAGGTTCATAGGTTCACAGGTTCATAGGTTCATAGGTTCACAGGTTCATAGGTTCATAGGTTCACAGGTTCATAGGTAGGTACTAGGCTATCTGCCCGAAGGCATTTATAAGCCTAGCCAGAATGTGTTGGCTTTCGCCGCCCCCTTAGATTAGTTCCCTGTGCCTCTGTCCAGCAGAGCCACTGAAGTGATCCCTGGGGTAAACTTTCTGTTTCCCATCCACTCATCAAGGTTTCTTCTGAAGAGTGTTAGCGAGGAGCTCTGCCTAATGTAGATTGGGATCTTGTTTCAAAGCATGGGAAGTCTCTGGGGCAGGAATCTATTCCTCCAGCACTTCCTATTTATTGTTGTGGTGAGGTTTAAATCCCTAGAGCGTGTGGCTCAAGGGGATAAGGTTTTCTTTAGGTGGAGCGTGTCCATCAATTCTGGGTTGGACATGGCCTTGTATGTCAGGCAGAGATCACCTCTGAGTAGGCGGTATGCAACCAAGTACAACTGGAGTTTCTTCATTCGAGCTGCATAGGGCATCTGTTTGAAGCCAGTGATCCTCTTGGTGAGGTACTTCTGTGGTCTTTCCAGCTGTTGCAGGTGTCTTGTAAGGTACATCCCAAATGGGGCGTTGCACTCTATGATGGGTCTGATAAGTGATGCGTAGAGGGGCACAATGACCTCTTTTGATCTAGATGCGAACCCTTTTGTGATTAGGTGGGCCACGTAGAAGGATTTTCTAACCACTTTGGCAATGTGATTATCAGAGGAGAGATTACTATCTACTTGGGTCCTCAAATCCCTTATTATGTCTTCCGTATTTAGGGGACTACCACCTATGTGGTAGTTTGTGGTTACTTTGTTTTTTCCAAAGGGGATGACTATCCACTTTTTGGCATTTAGCTTCTGGCCATGATTTTGCCACCAGGTATCTGTCTCAGTGAGACCCTTTTGGAGGATGTCTGTGTCAGCTGGAGAGTCAATTATAGCCCCTAGTTTGTAGTCGTCTGCGAACCTGGTCAGCCATAGTTGCCCTGTGCTTGCCTGTATGTCTGCAAAGTATATGTCGAACAGGAGGTGTCCTAGGATTGAGCCCTGGGGAATGCCACTTCTAACCGGTTTAGAGTCAGACCTAGCTCCCGCATATATTGTAATCATGTATATTTTTCTTTTTTTTTATTGCTAATATAAATTTCTAGTTACCATCTGCCTCATAACAATATACCTGCTTACTTGTAACCTTTCTAATTTTTATGTTATTTGTATAAAGTTTGTGCATTCTTTATATGTAATTGGAGCTTTGCTCCCCAGGCCTCTGCTGAAAATGGGTTCTTTCTGACCCAGTCGGACTATCTTGGTAAAATAATGTCAAATAAATTAAAAATAAATAAATTAATATACTGCCTGTCCCTGTGTGGAGTGTGAATCTACATGCAGTGTCTGTGTGGTGTATGAATGTACACCCTGTTTCTTTGTGAGGTGTGACTGTACTACCTGGTTTTATCCCTGCACTTTTGTTTCTTCTCCCAGACCATCAGTTCTAGTGTATATGCTTCTAGCCATTTATACTTTTACTTTCATCACAATCTCACAAAAGAGAGGTACACAGAAGATAACTGTCCCTTTTTGAAGGGATGAGAAGGCAGGCAGTATTCCGAGACAGGATTTATATATTCTTGCATTTGTTTTCTCAGATTATTGGGAAACTGTTTTGTTAGCTTTGAACATTTAGCTTTAAATAGATAATACGAGTGAATTTCTTTCTTTACTTGGGATTTTTTTCTCTTGCAGATGACTGAGGTAATCCTGATGCCCTTTTTCATTCACCAGATCTACTTGACCCCTCGTGCTCCCCTGAACTTACTTTGATACGGCTCAAGGTTGAAGAGATCAGGACAGCCAGACTCCCTGTCATGCTGCATGCCAGAAGGATTATTATTTATTTTTTTATTATTTTTGACCTAATGTCATCCCGTCCCCTTTATGTTTACCTTAGTATGTCCAAGAGTTTCTGTCTTCTGTGGGACGTGCCTCCCTGCAGGGAGTTTATTTGCAAACATGCCCCTGGGATGAGTACATCCATCTCTCACTGCCATTATCTCAGAGGCTCGAGGTGCTAATAAAAGCTGGGTTGCCATGGACTTCCTCTTACTTA